>NW_023614282.1:0-19999 GCF_013339695.2 Rhipicephalus sanguineus
GAAAGGTCTACCTGTAGCATAGCAAGCCGCTCTTGACTACTGTAGCAATACTGAAGAACAGTTTGAGTGATGCGTATATTCGTTTGTATGGTCTGACACCTAATTCCACATGTCTGGTGAGAACCAACAAGCTCTGACATCACAAATTGTAACCCATTTGGTGATATTTTAGCACAAATTTTATAGTCTACATTTTACAGCGCCATTGTCTGTAGCCTTCAACGGAACGGAGCTTTTCTTTTTCAGAACTTTTCGGAATCAGGACAGTGTGGCTTTTGCCAAAAGGCCGCGGGAGAGTCTTCTTGCCATAACTTTTCCAAAAAATATCTAGCAAAATGGAACTGAGAGCTCTTTTGAGTGATTTGTAAAATTCAGCGGAAATTCCATCAGGGCCAGGTGTCTTTGACAAAGGTAGTTGATCAATGATCTGCTTAGTTTCCTCTAGCGTAATGGAACTACTAATGATTGCGCAGCCATCGTCGTTCAGTGGGCTTAACAGAGAAACAAAATTAGCTTTGTGTTCGACATGATGACCATAAGGAAGAGCACTAAACAAAACTTCGTAGTACCTTTCGAGCTGAAAAATAATGTCTGTTGTACCTGTTAGAAGAGCTCCATTAGAATGTAGGTCTGGAATAAACCCGGACATTGCGTGGTGCCGCTGATCAAGTAAATCTCGACGAGTCGATTGCTTAGATTTCAAAGTACTCTTGTTCCAGGATCAAATACGCGCACCTCTGAAGCGAGAAACATCATAACTTTGTAGTTGGCACTTAATGCTTTCAATATCATTAATGTAAGCGCATAGTCGTATCTACCCGGGGCGCAAGGGGGGCCTGGACCCGCCTCCCAAATGAGAAAAGTTAAGAGGCGAGCCCCCCCCCCCCCTCTTTCGACTGTGGTCATCGTCGCCTGCGCACCAACAATTGAGGCAAAGTTTTTCTTCAGCATAGCAATGACGTAAATATATAATAAAATTTGTCCTGCGCTTCTGCTGGGAAGGTAGGCCTGCGTGTCTCAATACCACGCGCTTTAGGGTCTCTGCGGTGCAGGCTGCTTATGCGACTCTTTCGCGCCTTGCTCAGGCTACCCCTGAGCAGGGGCTCTATAATGTTAGAGCACTCTGTCATGATTCTATTCTGCTCTGCCTAGCCTGAAATTTAAATAATCGATGACGTAAATACGAGCGGAAACCAGTAAACGTGATATGAACCGATCGAGCCGCTTTCTCTTTCAGCAAATCCATTTTCTTTAATCGAAAAGGAATAGCATCAGCGCTGCTCTATGTCCAGCTGCTGTGAGTCGATGAGTGTGCAGAAAGTGTTGCAAGGTCGACAAGTGGTCTACTTGGTAAAGTTCCATTGTGGTTAAAGCAACGCAAACAACACGAACGAAGGAGACACAACGAGCGCTTTTTGTTGTTTGTAAAGTTCCTGTGATCTGTCGGCTCGTATACATTGTACAGACGGCACGCTGCGTAAATACCCGCCTTAGAGAGCATAAGAACAATTTGAATGTTAATTATGATTCACATTTAGCTGCCCACTGTAAGGATTGTAAGCGCATGCCTATTTTTCATAAGACGACAGTTACGTATAGGCACAGGGATGACACGGCGCGCGAAATTATGGAAGCCCTCTTCATTAAGAATGCTGGTGAAAGGTATGTCATCTCTCCTTCATTGGCGTTATCGCGAAGCGAACTCAGTTTTTCAGAGGCGAGGTAGATAGATACCGTTTTGGTTGTTTGGAATTTGGAAGGCTTTTGAAGATATGTTGTGAAACCTATGTACTACCTTTCTGATGTTAAGATGTTAAATTTGTTTAGTGAACTTTTTGATTTTCGTGCCCTTTTGCAAGTTCCTAAGTGGCGGCGACTGCGCAGTTCGTTTGAGTTCACTTCTTCTTTTTATGTTTCATGTAATAAACGTTTCAGTTGCGAGGAAGCGCTCGTTCCGTCTCCTTCTTCGTCCGTGTTGTTAGCGCTGCTTTAACCAGAGCAGAAAATGTTGAGTGTTTTAGATAAGCCGAACTGCGAGAGCTAAAAATGATTTCGGCTTTAGTCTCCGAGTAACCTGCTTCGCCTTGCTTATTAGCTTGCAGCGATCGCGGCGGTTTGCAACAACGCGACGAATAAGGCAGTGGACTCGAGCCCATTGGAAAGCCCAGCTTTCGAGCTTGCCCCACGACTTGATCTGTCAGATTAGGCAGATGGCCAAGGTCCACGGTTTTCTGGATCAAGAGAGTGAATTGACAGCCGGGCTAGTTGGTCTTAATTCATCTTGAATTTACTTGTACAGCGCGAAATACAACTCGCATGGCAAAGAAGCACGCACGCGAAGCGCGCGCTTATTTCTCTTTCAGCAAGGAACAGAGTTCTATACACGCACAGACAGCTCAACATCGTCACACTACAATTCAAAATATTTGTTACACGCATATGAAACCATCTCGCCAGCTGCTACAGGTACACTCTTTACGTGGTAATGGATAGCAGAGCGATGAATTGGGCTAGTTGGTGGTCGTTCATGGTTTCTCTGTTGCGCTGCAGATGACGAGACGAGGACGATGGGACGATACAGGGACACGGGAGTATGCGCAACAACCTGTCCTGTGTCTCTATATCGTCCTACAGTCCTCGTCTTGTCATCTGCAGCGCAACAAAGAAACCATGAACGTGGCAACGGATATGTGTGAATTTGTGCACCAATATAGTAAGGGTTACATTCTAAACTTGGTAACCCTCACGAAATCCCATTTATCGGACTACCACGTTTAGAGTGTAAGTAGCCGCTGTCAATGTGATTGGTGAACAGCCTTCTTAATTACGTTCTGGAGGAGACACCGTCCACCTATTTCAATATTGTTTAGATATTGTTCAGCATAGTAATGCGCTGTTTAGCGGGCAGCGTCAGTTTAACGCCATGAGATTTCACAGATTTCTGACGTCGCGTAAGAAGCAGGCGATATTATAATATCGCCTGCTTCGAAAGGCGATATTATAATATCGCCTTTCGGTGTGCCATATATGGCACACCGAAAATTTTTGACGAATTTCGAACAACTAACGGCCAACAATATGCCGTACTGAAAATTGCTTATTGCCTTATTTTTTACGTAGTCGTGCATAGTGGTCATTACGTGATAGATCATTTTCGCGTCGTTTGTTGCATCGTGTTACGAGCAGGCGCTGTGTGCATGACCCAGCAAAATTCGACCAATCATAAACAGCTAACGACCAATGCGGAAGGAAACAGTACGGGGTAGTTTAACGTTATAGTCGCCTAGATTTTTTCAAAGAAAGCTTGTGCTTACACCGTTTGTATATTTGTATATACTTGAACGGAGCGGAGGATCCTCGAAGTAATATGGCAAATACAAATACGGTGAGTATAAAGAATGTACTACGTCGCTAATAGCACACACTGTTACATAAAAAAGGACTTCTGGTTGACAAGTGAACAACAATAGTAATAATAGTAATAATAATAATTACGCGCTAGAAACACTTGGATCAGTAGGAAAACAAGGAAAATTATAATAGGCGCTAACCTGAACATGCGCAAGGAAGTGTAGTACGAATTACGGAAAAGAAGATGTGCAGTCAGTGCTACCTACAATAAAAAAATGCCATTATTAGTCATCACGCCGTCGAAATGGGAAGATGCTATTACAAGCTCCGGACTTGAAGCACAACTGTGGGCAGTCCAACGGGCCCGCGACGCAGCAGAGAGACTTGGTCTTTCTGTTCCGACGTGGGAGCGGCCGGCAACGTGCTAGGGCGCGTTCCGAGGGACCGAAATAAAGTTTATTCATCGATCCATTATTAGTGAGCAGGCTTTAGACATTAACGAAATTTCAATGAATGATACAAATCATTCAATGAAGGCCGCCATCGACATAATTTTATTCATGCATAAAGTTGTGTAGTTAGTGTATTAAACGTGTTGGTTATGACACTATCACATGCACAACACGCATATGTATGGTTGTCCCGGTGAGTGCTACGCAAAGGTGTACTTTTTCTGTACTGTTACTATATGAAAATGACATCAAATTGAGTGCTAATGAAGTTCTCTCTCTCTCTCTCTCTACACACACACACACACACACACACACACACACACACACACACACACATATATATATATATATATATATATATATATATATATATATATATATATATATATATGTGATTCCACGTAAGATCGAACAAGCGATGGCTGGTCGACCTCTCAAATTTATTTCAAAATTTTATATATTATTGCCTGATGAGTGGAAAGAAGAGATCCGCAATTTGTTTTGCCGCCAAAAATTTTTTCAAACCACAGGAAATCAATAATGGCGCAGAGGTGGAGTGGAGCGCTCATCCGCTCTGCTGTTTTGGCCAACTTTCGTTATGAATTGCACAAAATATATTAAAGTTAGGTAGCTGAAATTTATTTACCTAAATATATGCATGTTTTTGCTTCTGCTCAGGTATTTTTAGTTTTTATGTGTAGTGTAGATGTTTTTATAAAAAACCTCAAAAATGGCCCAATTGGCAAAATTTTCTTTACTTTGAAGGTCTTTATCTCAAGAAATCCTTGTGGCAGAGCGACAAAAATTCTGCATTACGTTCTTCGCATGCTTATCTACCAAACTGCCAAATCTTGTATTTATATAACTTTTCAGTAAAGAGATATGATCGGGCTAAGTTCAAGAAAACACCGAATAATGGAAAATTCTGACGACAATTAATAAAAAAAAACCCATTTTTTAAATTTCTTAAACTTTGTCCACTTATTCTCCTCCACATCAGCTTCCACAATCATTAAAAACATGTTACATAATGTCGTTGCACTAATAGTTACGGCCCCTCCAATGAGACCCTTAGGCAAGGATGGGCAATTCCAGCTTCTTGCCCTAGCAAGTGTATAAAATGCAGCAAGGATTGAATTTCTTTTTATTAAAAGGCCAGCAGGTACCTAAAAAGGTGTCGCCGGCACTGAAGACGTTAATTTTCAAATACTTTGGTCACTGCAGCGGCCACGAGCGCGGAGCTACCGAGTAGGCGCGCGCGCACTCGAGATGCTCGTTGTAAGAGACGGCGCAGTGAGAGCTCGTTCTCGCGTCCTCAGACCGATTGAGTTCGAAACAGCAACACCTCTCGGGTGACTTGAACGCACGTGCACCGGTAGTCGCAGTGATGTGGTTGATTGCGTCGATTTCTTTTTCAGGGGGCATAAGAATGTCATCGTTAAACTGTGCGTTCCGTGAAGATCTTTCATTGCAGTGGTAGCAAAAGCACGCGTAGCACAAGTAGTCCGTCTCACTGACAGTCACTGATCTTTCAGGCGTTAAACGTTCCTTCAAAGCATTTATGTCTAGGTCGGTAACTCTGCGAAATTTTGGTTCTTTGCAATAATTAAAGGAGTACTGACACGATTTTGAGACATCGCAAAATGGACATTTTTTGCTTCGCTGGTATGCATGTGTCCACGCTGTCCACACACTGGAGTCGGAGAACACGTATAAAATATTTTATTTGACTTTGAAGTTTTCGTCGCTGAGCATTTGCAAGCCAGCCACACTGCAAGGACATTATCCCGACAAGTCAAGACAGTTCCTCCGAGTTCGCGAGTTCGGCGTCCTGTATGCAGCCTAAATCGTAGAAATCACTGTCAGGGTCACTGGAAGACAATTCCCTCATCGTTGTCTATTGCACCACGAGCAGATGACGGATTTCCCGCTAGTACGTCGCGAATTTCTGTATCTCCGTGACGACACACTGCTATGAAACGACACTGAGAAGCCACCCCCTCGATATCGAAACCGAAAGTGTCTTTTTAAGGTGGCGCTAATTAAAATATATAGGATGCATTCCCAGGCACCACAATAGTCGTTTTAGGTTTCTCAACACCAGTATTTTTATTTAGACCAACAATCCGAATTTTTTTAAAATTCGTGTCAGTACTCCTTTAAGCTTCTTGTGCTTCGAGAGGTATTCTCCACAATACACTCATTCCGAGCTATACTTTCTCGTCATGAGACGCACAGGTGTAGTGTAAGAGAAAAGCACAAGAACTATCCGCGCCGAATGAAGTGCGAACAGCGCACCGAACGCGAGGCCAGTTCACGCCGTCTGCTGCCGACATCTAATATAGACAAGCGCATCCGGTTACCGATAGTTTTGCTTTTCTTTCCTTTGACAATCCATATTTTGCTTTGCCACTGAAGCGCCACGTTCATGCTTTCCACTGATCGCAACTGGCGCAGCGCAGTTTCTGTGGCAGCAGCGTGCGTGAAGCGAGCGCTCATAGCTCCCTTATAGTTTTCATCTTGCTTCCACCTCCGCCGTGTTATCAGCGCCTAGCTGAGATGCGAACAGAGGGCGGATAGAATAGCGAAGCTCCAGTGCACGTGCGTTCAAGTTACCCGAGAGGTGTTGCTGTTTCGAACTCAATCGGTCTGAGGACGCGAGAACGAGCTCTCACTGCGCCGTCTCTTACAACGAGCATCTCGAGTGCGCGCGCGCCTACTCGGTAGCTCCGCGCTCGTGGCCGCTGCAGTGACTAAAATATTTCAGAATTAACGTCTTCAGTGCCGGCGACACCTTTTTAGGTACCTGCTGGCATTTTAATAAAAAGAAATTCAATCCTGCCTACATTTTATACACTTGATGGGCAAGAAGTCGGAATTGCCCATCCTTGCCTAAGGGTCTCATTGGAGGGGCCGTACCTATTAGTGCAACGACATTATGCAACATGTTTTTAATGATTGTGAAAGCTGATGTGGAGGAGAATAAGTGGACAAAGTTTAAGAAATTTAAAAATTGGGGTTTTTTTTTAATTGTCGTCAGAAGTTTCCATTGTTCGGTGTTTTCTTGAATTTATCCCGATCATATCTCTTTACTGAAAAGTTATATAAATACAAGATTTGGCAGTTTGGTAGATAAGCATGCGAAGAACGTAATGCAGAATTTTTGTCGCTCTGCCACAAGGATTTCTTGAGATAAAGACCTTCAAAGTAAAGAAAATTTTGCCGATTGGGCCATTTTTGAGGTTTTTTATAAAAACATCTACGCTACACATAAAAACTAAAAATACCTGAGCAGAAGCAAAAACATGCATATTTAGGTAAATAAATTTCAGCTACCTAACTTTAATATATTTTGTGCAATTCATAACGAAAGTTGGCCAAAACAGCAGAGCGGATGAGCGCTCCACTCCACCTCTGCGTCATTATTGATTTCCTGTGGTTTGAAAAAATTTTTGGCGGCAAAACAAATTGCGGATCTCTTCTTTCCACTCATCAGGCAATAATATATAAAATTTTGAAATAAATTTGAGAGGTCGACCAGCCATCGTTTGTTCGATCTTACGTGGAATCACCCATATATATATTGCCACACCCGCTTCTTCTTTTATTTTGATGTGTTCGAGTTTGACCAGCAAGGACGGTTATCAACGCTAGACGCTGGCCGTGAAGCAGTGTTCGAGAAGCTTCACGATTTTAGTAGATCGTTTTGTTAAGATTGCGCGCCGCACGCGAATGTTCCAGCTTTGTCGAGAGATAACGCCGGCACCAGCGATACTGCTGGAAAGTTCCATAGCCCCTGTATAAAAGCCGACGTGCTTGACCGCTTGTCAGTTGATCGACGGACGACGCCCTGTTCGCCGCTATCATTGTACAGCGTGTATTGCTGTAGTTCTCAGTTTCTCGGCCACACGTTCGGCCAAATAAACAGTTTCATCTCGAACGTGCTGACTGTTGTCTTCGTCGACGTCACGACCACGTGACATCTGGTGGAGGTGCTGCTTCTTCCATGATCCGGACGCCCCCGCGAAGCGCTGACCCAAGCCCAAGCCGTGAGGAGGACGACGGCAAAGAAAACCCGGATCGTCGAGGAAGCCGCAGGCAACAAGGTCTACCGCCAGAGCACGGGCCTCTATCTGAAAAGACCCGGCAAACAAAGATCCTGACCTCGACCACAGCGACGATGACAGACGCTGTGCCGCCCGTACCGATCCTTCTCCGGACGCCCAAGGAGCCGCCAACCTTCCGCGGATCGTCGTTCGAAGACCCGGAAAGCTGGCTCGAAGCCTACGACCGAGTCGCCGTTTTTAATGCCTGGACCAGCGAAGACAAGCTACGGCATGTCTATTTCGCTTTGGAAGACGCCGCTCGGACCTGGTTCGAGAACCAAGAGCGAAGCCTGACAACGTGGGACATTTTTCGCGACAGGTTCCTTACCACATTCACGAGCGTCGTCCGCAAAGAGAGGGCTGAGGCTCTGCTCGAGACCCGCGTGTAGATGCCGAACGGAAACGTGGCGCTCTTCAAGGAAGAGATGACCAGGCTGTTTCGCCACGCAGACCCTACCATGCCCGAAGAAAAAAATTGGCCGCGTATCTGCGTGCTTCGCTGCAAATGTCGTCTAAAGACGATAGAAGAGGCGCTGCGTGAGATATGAACGCCATCTGGCAATACGTCGGGAAACGTGAATGCTGCGTTGCGGGCTCGTAGTCCCGGCGCAGCAGCAGGCGAAGACCGGCGGTGACCAACGCGACCGGCGGGGACGCCAGCCAGCCCGAACACGCGGTTTGGCGCGAAGCGCCGAAGCAGAAGAAACGTCCGCACTCAACGAGTACTCTCCACACACTCTTTTATATTCACGTCGCCTACGTAAAGCAGGAATGCCAGAGCGGCGCCCCATGGCACTCGTACAGTGCAATACTGAACCGAAACCGAAACACAACAATGAGCTCGTGCAGAGGGCACAGAGGAAGCCAAGTTTCGGCGCAGTCGCATTTTCAGCGCAGCTTAAGAAACTAGGGTCTCTAGAATTACGTATCTATGTATTGTTATACATAGATACGATGGACACGATGGTGCCGCCTTCCATGTACCCACCTACTGAGTACGCTCAGGAAGCTATTGCCCGCGCCGACCATGCACGTCAAGTTGCGCGCGTTCAGTTAACGGAATCGCAAGCGGGCCAACAATCTCCCTACGATCGCCGTCACAGAAACGCCCACTTTCTTCCTGGATCTCTTGTCCTCCTTTGGTCTCCAGCACGACGTGTTGGGCTTTCTGAAAAGCTCCTCTTCCCGTACACTGGACCATACCGTGTATGCCGCCAAGTAACCGATGTGACGTATGAAATTGAGCCATTGTCTTCGTCCTCGTCGACTCAGCCCCGCACCGACATTGTTCACGTTGTCCGTCTGTAGCCCTATCACATACCGGAACCCACCGACGCGTGTGTATAGTGACCATCCTCGCTACCGTGTTTGCCCGGGCGCACCGAGTCGGTGCTTTCACCGCAGGCGGGTAATGTCATGTGCCGCTTACCTAGAGGACGAAGAGGAAGAGGACGTGTTCGTTGCTGCTTTCGCCATCTTGGTTGTCACCCCTACCTCTGTGGTTGTGTAAATACTGTAAATACAGCCTTCTTCTGTCGTCTCCCCGTAACCGTATTTTCTATTAAAGGAACACACCACCTAATACTTACCTAGTGATGTTGCGCCTCAGATATTCGTAATGTTTCCTTTTTGATCAACAATGTACACAAGTATGAACCTAGACAGCCGTTCACGATGGCTGGCCCTTGGGCAAGTGGTTCAACTTTGGTCGAGTGGCTGAATCGAGGGACGTGCCGACAAACAGAAAGACAGACAGAAAGACAGACAGACCAAAATTTCTGCGTTTAAGTTCCCCAAGAAAGACTATCGTCTTTAAAAAAGTTCGCCTTCTCATGCGAGGAGTTAAGCAGGAGCTCTTCGCTGGGCTCATGCGGAACCCACCCAAATCAGTCCAGGAATTTGTTTCCGAAGCCACAACCATCGAGAAGACGCTGGAAATGCGAACCCGACAGTACAATCGCCGCGCATTCCAAGACAGCGCAGCAGTTCATGCCCTCGGCTCCGACGACTTCCGCGAAACGATCCGAGCCATCGTGCGAGAGGAGCTGCGAAAGCTCGCACCTTTTGCACAGCCCGAAGTGACGTCGATTGCGGACGTTGTACACGAGGAAATCCAACAGTCACTGGGTGTTCCTCAGCCGGCACCGCCGCAGCTGCAAGCAATGAGCTATGCTGCTGCAGCCCGACGCAACGCCCCCCCTCCTCGCCCACGTCAAGACGCCGCGCCGCACCAGCAGTTCCGCCGCCAGGCACCACCGCCACCACCACCGACGTCATACCGCCCGCCAGCCGGTCAGCGATACACGCCGAGGAAGACCGACGTTTGGCGCGCCCCCCGACCATCGTCCACTCTGCTACCACTGCGGAGAAGCCGGCCACACCTACCGCCGCTGCCATTATCGACAGATGGGACTGCGTGGGTTCGCCGTCGACGCGCCGCGTCCACAGCAGGGTGAACGACCACGTGACATCGCCGACTATCTGGCAGGAGCGCAGTGGACCCCCCGAGGACCTTCCCAATCGCCGTCGCCAGGCCGCTACGCCTCTCCCCAACGCCGACCATACACTGGCCCAAACCGGGGCCGGTCACCTAGCCCGCATCCGGAAAACTAAGGGCAGCAACCGATGGAGGTGCGGTTGCTGTACGACGAAATACCGAAGACCCTCCGCCGCCGACGCCGCCGCCACGACGAAGGCTTCAGGACACGACGCGAACCCCTGACGACGAAACCTCGCGGACCGAAGTAGACCTGACGACGCAACGTGGAGGCAGCGGAACCAAGCCGACGTAGCCGTGACCCGACGCCACGACCTAACTGCAACGCAAGACGACGAACTAGCGACCTCGACGTTCTTATCGATGGCCACAGCGTCACAGCCCTCGTCGACACCGGAGCCGACTATTCTGTCATCAGTGGACCGTTCGCGACGAAGCTGAAGAAAGTTAGGACAGCCTGGGAAGGCCCTGAAATCCGGACAGCTGGAGGTCACCTCGTAACGCCGGAGGGAATGTGCACAGCGAGACTCACCATTAACAACCGGATTTATCCCGCGAACTTCGTAATCCTGCCGCGTTGCTCGAGAGATGTCATCCTTGGTATGGACTTCTTAGGCCTTCATGGTGCAATCATCGACCTGAGGTCTAAGTCAATAGCACTGTCCACGGAAAAGGCACTACCGCCGCACACTCCGCCAAGAAAGCACGCCTTGAATGTGCTGGAAGACCAGGTCACCATTCCCCCTCGCTCCAGCGTCATCATTTCCGTCGGCACTCGGAAATCAGCAGACCTGGAAGGTGTTGTTGAAGGCGACCAGCACGACTTGATTAACCGCAAGATTTGCGTCGCAAGAGGAGTAGCAGAGCTGCGGGCAGGGAAAGCAACAGTTATGCTCACGAATTTCAGCAACGAGTACAAGCACGTCAGCAAAGGCACGACGGTCGCCTACATCGAAGAAATCGTAGAAGCCAGCAATGCTTTCGGCCTCACCGATTCTCCCGAGCCCAATCCGACGAATAAAGCGCCGCAACCAGCTTTCGACATCAATCCCATCCTTCAGAAGCACAAACAAGAACAGCTCAAAACCCTGCTCTTGCAATACAAGGACTGCTTTTCGTCGTCGTCAAGAATTAGGCAGACTCCCGTGGCAAAACATCGCATCATAACAGAGGAAAGCGCCAGACCACTCCGTCAGAGCCCGTACAGTGTTTCGACGCGAGAACGCGAGGCCGTGAAGAAACAGGTCGACGAAATGCTAAGCGACGACATCATCCAGCCGTCGAAGAGTCCGTGGGCATCCCGGTGGTGCTAGTGAAGAAGAAGGATGGGACTCTACGTTTTTGCGTCGATTATCGTCGCCTGAACAAAGTCACGAAGAAGGACGTGTATCCCCTTCCCCGGATAGACGACACCATGGATCGATTACACAACGCAAAGTACTTTTCGTCGATGGACCTCAAGACCGGTGTTACTGGCAAATAGAAGTCGACGAGAGAGACAGAGAAAAGACTGCTTTTATAACACCAGACGGCCTGTTCGAGTTCAAGGTCATGCCATTTGGTTTCTCGGCACCTGCGACTTTTCAACGGGTTATGGATACTACTGGCCGGCTTGAAGTGGCAGACGTGCCTCGTGTACTTGGACGACGTCGTTGTGTTTTCCTCAAACTTCGACGAACACCTTCGGCGCCTTGAAGTTGTACTTCAAGCAATCAAGACCTCCGGACTCACCTTGAAGCCTGAAAAGTGCCGCTTCGCGTACGAGGAGCTCTTGTTCTTGGGTCACGTGATCAGCAAGGATGGTGTTCGCCCGGACCCGCGGAAAACAGCTGCCATCGCTGACTTCCCGACGCCCACCGACAAGAAGGCCGTACGCCGTTTTCTCGGCTTGTGGGCCTATTACAGACGTTTCGTCAAGGAATTTTGACGGATCGCCGCGCCACTGACGCAACTCACGAAGGCCGACGTCGAATTCAGGTGGGAAACGTCGCAAGTTCAAGCATTTCAAGAATTGAAACGACGCCTGCAGAAGCCTCCCATACTTGCGTATTTCGACGAATACGCCGATACGGAAATCCACACCGACGCAAGCAGCGTAGGACTCGGCGCCGTCCTTGTGCAAAAGACCGACGGATTCGAAAGGGTCATCAGTTATGCTAGCCGGTCGCTATCAAAGGCAGAAATCAACTACTCCACAACAGAAAAGGAGTGCCTGGCCATCATCTGGGCTACATCGAAGTTTCGCCCCTACCTCTACGGCCGGCCCTTCAAAGTTGTGAGCGACCACCACGCCTTGTGTTGGCTAGCTAACTTGAAGGACCCTTCAGGTCGCCTCGCACGGTGGAGCCTACGACTTCAAGAATTTGACAAACGTCGTTTACAAGTCCGGAAGAAAACACTCCGACGCTGACTGCCTGTCCCGCGCCCCCGTCGACCCACCGCCGCAGGACGACATGGAGGATGACTGCTTCTTGGGAACCATAAGTGTCCGAAGACTTCGCCGAACGACAGCGAGCGGACCCAGAACTCAGGGGCCTTGTGGAATACCTCGAAGGCAGGACCACCGTTGTTCCCAAGGTATTCACGCGAGGACTCACGTCGTTTTTCTTGCGCAACGGTGTTCTCCTTAAGAAGAACTTCTCGCCGCTTCGAGCCGATTCCCTTCTCGTAGTGCCCTCGACATTGCGACCAGAGGTCCTCCAGGCTCTGCATGACGACCCGACGTCTGGACACCTGGGTGTTTCTCGCACGCTCGCAAGAATACAGGAAAAGTACTACTGGCCGCGCCTTGTCGCCGATGTAACTCGCTACGTCAAGACCTGCCGGGACTGTCAGCGACGCAAGACACCGCCGACTAGGCCAGCCAGACTTCTGCAGCCTATCGAGCCACCTCGACGGCCGTTCCAGCAAATTGGGATGGACTTACTGGGGCCGTTCCCGACGTCCAATAACGGAAACAAATGGATCGTCGTAGCTACCGACTACCTCACCCGCTACGCCGAGACAAGGGCCCTACCCAGAGGCAGTGCCGCCGAGGTAGCGAAGTTCTTCGTTGAGAACATCCTCCTGCGTCATGGAGCCCCAGAGGTCCTCATCCCCGACAGAGGTACGGCGTTTACTGCTGACCTAACTCAGGCAATACTAAGATACAGCCAAACAAGCCACCGCCGGACCACAGCGTACCACCCACAGACCAATGGCCTCACCGAGCAGCTAAACAAGACCATCGCCGACATGCTGGCCATGTATGTCGACGTCGAAACACAAGACGTGGGATGCCATCCTTCCGTATGTGACCTTCGCATACAACACGGCCATGCAAGAAACGACGCGAATGACCCGTACAAGCTGCCACGAAGGAGCCCGCAACGACCTCGACGCAAACTACCACCGCCACCGACGAAGACGATCTCGACGTTGCCGCCTATTTGCAACGCGCCGAAGAAGCTCGACAGCTCGCCCGCCTGCGCATCAAGAACCAGCAGAGGGTTGACAGCCGTCACTATAATCTTCGACGACGCCACATGGAGTACCAACCCGGTGACCGTGTGTGGGTCTGGACGCCGATACGCCGACGTGGGCTCAGTGAAAAACTTCTTCGGCGATACTTCGGCCCATACAAGGTGCTTCGACGTCACGGCGCTCTTGACCGAGGTCGTCCGGACGGACATTACGAACTCCCAGCGACCCGCGCACGACCTGAAGTCGTCCATGTCGTGCGCCTTAAGCCGTTTTTACGCGTTAGCGAACCTGGGACTACTTTTTCCTTTGTTATTGTAATTTATTTGTATGCCTTGTTTTTTTTTTCTATGTTCTGTTCCAAGCATCGGGACGATGCTTTTTCAGAGGGGGGCAATGCCACGCGCGCTTCTTCTTTTATTTTGATGTGTTCGAGTTTGACCAGCAAGGACGGTTATCAACGCTAGACGCTGGCCGTGAAGCAGTGTTCGAGAAGCTTCACGATTTTAGTAGATCGTTTTGTTAAGCTTGCGCGCCGCACGCGAATGTTCCAGCTTTGTCGAGAGATAACGCCAGCACAGCGCTATTGCTGGAAAGTTCCATAGCCCCTGTATAAAAGCCGACGCGCATGACCGCTTGTCAGTTGATCGACGGACGACGCCCTGTTCGCCGCTATCATTGTACAGCGTGTATTGCTGTAGTTCTCAGTTTCTCGGCCACACGTTCGGCCAAATAAACAGTTTCATCTCGAACGTGCTGACTGTTGTCTTCGTCGACGTCACGACCACGTGACAATATATTATAATATATATATAATATATATATATACTATATATATATATATAATATATATATATATATATATAATATATATATATATCTATATATATATATATATATTAATGAGACTACAGACAATAACGCCAAGGAAAGTCAGGGGGTGTTCTGTAGTATTTAGAATGTAATGTGAAGAAAGTAAAGTGGACGAAAAGATAACTTGCCGCCGGCAAGTTATCTTTTTACATTTACATTTACATTTACATTCTAAATACTACAGATAACACCCCCTGTACTTTCCTTGGCGTTATTGTCTGTTAGTTCTCATTAATATTGTGTCTAACAAAGATAAACGAGCCCTTGAAAAATCAGAGCTTTCCTTCATATATATATATATATATATATATATATATATAATGTCATTTGGTTTAGTCACGTACAAACATGAAGGAACGACGAGGAACGTCGAGGGTCCAAAATCCAAGCAAGCGCAAGCTTGGGTCGCGTGGCTACCACTAACGATGTGGCTTGCTTTCTTGGCTGCTTCGTCGTCGTCTCTATTGTTCACTACATTTGCCCCCGGTGAATAGCGTAGCCATCCTGGCGACCTAAGGCGTTGTCAGTATGGCGGCATCATAACAGGGCTCGAGGCGACTCACGTGGACGATTTCCCTACCACGACGACGTAAGTCTTGGGACGGTGTCAAAGGCTCAAGCTGCAGTGGAGGGCTCCGGAAATTTTGACCACCTGGGGTTCTCTAGCGTGCACCTAAATCTAAGTACACGGGCTTCAAGCATATTCGCCTCCATCGAAAACGCAGCCTCCGCGGCCTGGCTTTTGCTGTATTGCTAGGTTTTGCAAGTTTTCTTTCTTTCTTCCTCTATTTCTTTCTTCTTCTCTCAGTTCTTTCTGTCTTTTTTTTTCTCTGTTTCAGTTTATTTCTCCCTATTTCTTTCTCTTTCTTGCTCTTTCTGTCTTTCTTCCTCTTTCATCCCTTTCTTTCTCTCTCTCTCTTGCACTATATTTCTTTCTCTCTCATTCGTTGGCCTTTGCTCCTTCTCTCTCTTTCTGAATTTCTTTCTATCTATTTCTCTATTTCTCATTCTTTCTGTGCTACGCTTCACTCTCCCCCTTCTCCTTTTTCTCCTTATCACGCTCACTTCCCTTTCTGACGCCCTTGCTACTATACTATACAATGTGCCATTCTCTACTAGCGTGCCTGGGTAGTCGAGTGGTTAGGACGCTCGCCATCGAATCGAGGGTACGCCCCACCTCGCGAATTTTTTCGGCAAGAATTTCTCTTTCTTTACATCTTTCTTTCTTTTTTTCTCTCTCTCTCTTTTTGTACTCGTTCTCTCACACGTCAGCATTATCACTGGCCACGCCGGAGAAATTGGCGCAGGTGTTCTCGGAGCGAAGCAGACGATGAAGAAGAAAACGAAGAGAGCGCGTGATGATGATAGTTTTGAGTCACGACACACATTTTACTCCGAGCTAGAACGGCTTCTCTGTTAAAAAAACTGTAGCTGACAGAAAACTTACAAAAACAAACACAAATAGAAAGCTACGGGACCGAAATGAGAGTAACCACAAGTACGCACAAAAAGCACGCACACACATTCCGACACATGCGCAGAAACGCGAGGGGCTGAAGTTGAGGAAATCCGAAATATAAAAAATAGGAATACATACAAGCACCCCAACCTATCGTGTAAATGCATTATTTTAATTGTCACAATTTTGTGCTATTAAGGCGAAAGCCTTTGATGCCTCATCAAACGCGAAGACTAACCGTCGGCGTCGGCAGCGTCAACACGGGTGATGCCAAAATCATCGCGTGATAAGGTCACATGACATCGCAGATCGCCAAAATTTGTGAAGTCATCATGACGTCACTATGACGTAATCGTATGACATCCTTACTATGCACTACCTCCGTGATCGGCCCAATGATCACGGAGGCAGTGCAAAACCACGTTAGGCGCAGAAAGCTTTCGGAGGGGGGCGTGGGAGGATCAATACATCAAATGAAGAAGACGAAGAAGATGGCTGTCACCTTCGAGTCGTGTTAGGCGAATGCATGAGGGAACCTGTGAGTTTCTGACATCGGGGCTGAGATTAAGGCTAACACTGTGACTATCAACTAACCTTTACTAATTCAATGAGAATCGTTTACTGATTTTTAGCTTTAGTGGTCAGCAAGGGGACACAACGTTTGGATGTCGCTGCTAGACGCTCTGCCATCTTAACCACTGCAGCCAACGATCGTTCGCGTGCTGGACTGGTAGCTAAGAATTTTTGAGTCGAAGGTCACTTTAGCAAATATTTTCTGTTGAGCCACGTTGTTTCAATCACGTAGGCTTTGCTCATTTCACCTGGGACTGGTTTCGTTCCACTTCACTACGTCCGACGAAAAACACACGAACCAGTACACGAACACGCTCGCTGCTCGCGTAGGTACCGTACTTTGTCAAGCATCCTCGATGTAATTTCACTTTCGGGGCAAAACGAAACATCAAGGGAGAAGCCCGCAGGGCATTTTGTTTTGCAGCGGTGTCTCGTAACGAGATCTTTGTACACGCAGTGCTGTGCCACCGATGCCCGCTGAAAGCCCCCTTCGCGTAATTCCGATGAGAACCACACTGACACACTACACAAATGCACCCGCCACTAGCGTACGTACCGTTTTTTTGAGAAACTTTCAAACAATGCACCGTGCAGCAAACACCCAGGACGTTTGTTTGCAGTGGTCTCTCGCAGCGGAATCCTGTTTTCAGGCATAACACCACCAATGCTCGCTGCAGCCGTTCATCACTGCTCCTAACACACGCGGCACGCATGGTGTATCGTAAGCTTGCAACAGTGTTAATGCGCGCCATAATGGTGCAGAAACCACGTTAGGTGCAGGAAGCTTTCGGAGGAGGATGGGGAGGATAAATCCATCGATTGAGAGAAAAAAAAAAAGATGGGTTTCGCTTTCGAGTCGTCTAGGCGAATGCATAAAGAGCCTGCGAGTTTTATGGTACAGCGCATTACACGTCTAACTACTGCCTTGCGCAAACCGCGCCCGTATGACTTGGAACATTCCAGATTATTTTAGAACCTTCCGACGAGATTAAGCGCACAACGCGAGCATTTAGAGCTTATTCTGGAACCTACGCTGCCACTAGCAGTAACGCTGGAATCTTCGATGGCACATTTAAAATGACGACGCGCTTTACCACTTGGCAGATCACTCGACGGCCGACGCTGCGCTCGCCGCTATCAGTGTACAGCTTGAACTGCTTGTACTTTTCCTGTTCGTTTTCCATGCAGAAGTTCTCAAATAAAGAGTTTTGTTCTTGAACACGCCGACTGCTGCCTTCGTCAACGTCACGACCACGTGACATCTGGTGGAGGTGCTGCTTCGTTCATGATCCGGAAGCCCCGCGGAGCGCTGACCCAAGCCCAAGCCGCGAAGAAGACGGCGCTAAGGAAAACACGGACCTTCGAAACAGCCGCAAGCAGAAGGGACTACAGCCAGAGTATGGGCTCCTTCCCGAAATGCCAGAAAGACCCAGATCCCGACATCGACCACAGAGACGATGACCGCCCCTGTGCCGCCTACGTCGATCCTTCTCCGGCTACCCAGGGAGCCGTCAATCTTCCGTGCATCATCAATCGAAGACCCGGAAAGCTGGCTCGAAGCGTACGACAACGTCGTTGTTTTTAATAGTTGGAGCAGCGATGACAAGCTACGGCAGACAAGCTACTTCGTATTGGAAGACGTCGCCAGAACATGGTTCGAGAACCAAGAGCCAACCCTGACCCCGCGGGATGTTTTTCGCACCAGGTTCCTGGCTACATTCACGAGCATCGTCCGCAAGGAGAGGACTGAAGCTCTGCTTGAAACGCGTTTACAGCTCCCAAACGAAAACGTGGCGCTCTAAGAGATGACTGTTGGGAACTAAAAAACCACACACATATAAGTAACGGCAAAGTGTGCGTGTTTAACAACGTGGGTGTGTATTAGAATAACAGAGAGCTGAGCTAGTTGGTAAGTATTCATTCTAAAAAGACAGGGCGTGCAAAACACGGACACAAGAAAGAAGTCAGGACACAACAAACGCTGACTAACAACTGAAGAGACGCACAACGGCGGAAAAGAACGAAGTCACGAAAGCTTTACTGAAGAGATGGCTCAGAATAATGGAATTCAATTTCTAGACATTTCCTTAACGTTTCAGAAGAACCACGTGTGCTGGCAGTATTCTCCTAGATCTTCGAAACCGCTGTTAAATTTTTCGTCGAAGCACTCGAAGGTTGTAAATAAAAAGATGGCTGATCCCTCCATCATAGAAATCGGTATAACACGAAAGTGAAACGTGTCGTCACAGAAGTAGTTGACTGTTTATAGTGCATTGGTTATATGAGAGCTTGTACAATGTCTACTGCTGTTTGGCAGATATAGCACCGCTTCATGTGGTCGCACCCACGTTGACGCCTAGCGACACATCTCTGGACCGAGGACTAACGCCCATGATCACGATTTAACCCTTGCGGTAGCTGAAGTTCTTAACATGCACGCGGACACCGCATATGGTGAATCCCGCGCAAAGATGGCAACAAGCACATAAACACTTTTACTCGGTATGCACTCCTCCAAAGCTTCGTGAAACGCGAACAAAAACGCTACGCGCGTCGTGTCTTCCGTCTAGCCTGGCCGTTAATTGTCACAGGGCGAGCAGGGAACGCGGTGCGACAGCTAGTCAAGCGTCAGAGAGCTATTTTTCGATATGGATGGATGCTATGAGCGAGGTTTGAGCTAAAGCCGCCTCCACGCGGTGTTAAAGCGTTGACGAAAATACGAAACGCGCCGATGGGGACGATCATCAATGGCGTGTTTGTTTTTTTTTTCGAGCCTGATGGCACACATGTCACCACCCCATTATAAATGGGACGCTCATAACATCCAACTATTCAAGAGCTGTGTGAAAGGAAAGTGTGAAAGATAAAAGACGCGTTCATGTAGCCTCCGCAATGTGTTTGGCGGCAGCTCAGTGGGCTAAACGCCCGCCAGCCATCGTCGCGGACCGAGAGGTCATGGGTTCGACTCGTGTGAACGGAACTTTTTCTAATAGTTTTTTCTTTGCCATTTGATGGCGTTCATTTTGCTGACGTATTTCCGTGACGGAAATCCGTCATGAAAGTCTTGGTGGACCCCGGCATTAACACTATCGTGTTAAAAACGTCAGCCCTCACCAAGTCGTGTGAGCACAATATGAGGGATAGCTTTAACGCACAGGTTACGCGTCTTTTAGATGTAGGTATCCTCGTGATGCAGTAGCCACTGTCATTGAATGTTTAAAGAATCCCA
>NW_023614283.1:0-59999 GCF_013339695.2 Rhipicephalus sanguineus
CATCACGAAAACACAATCGCTCTTTCAAGGTGTGGTTTCGGAGCACCTTAGTGTTGCAACTTGTGGGGATCACCAGTAAACCATCCTCGCCCTCATCACCCCAGCGGTCATAGAAGCAGCACGAAGGCCACTGTCATTTCCCTGGTGTGCAAAGCCTTTATAAGCAAGCACAGCAAGATGCAGGGGAGAGGAGATTGCAAAAGTATGCGATGAGTTTTCATGTGTACAGAGGAGTCTGCCGGGCCATGGATAGTGGCTACCAGCGTGGAAGTTATTCTTTGATTTGTGCACCCTGATGGCTTAAGGCTTATTAATGAATACTTTCCAGCTCCCCGCCAGTACAAGCACCTGTTCTTTGGGAGCAGATGAAATGAAGGCCCACAACTATGTAATTTGCTTTAGCGACCTGCAGCACATGGCAGCACCTGTGGCAAGAAGCACATCTGATCCAAACGCCATTCGGGTTTAGCCAGCTATCGACCTAGCAGCAGTCTGTTGTGTGACGAAAGATCTGCTGTATGACAGCCCTCCAAAGAGCGTGAGTGCAGTCCTCTGTGTGAGAGAGGGTGCTTAAGAAGTGGAAACTTTGCATTTCACTTATTAACTCTCCTTGCCAAGATTTGCCAGAGTGCTCTGAGCAGCGTCTGCTTTCCTCTGCATGTTTTTTCACTAGCACAAGAGGTCATCCATGATTCCTTGAAGACTCCAAGTGGTCGAAATTATCCAGAGCCTCCACTATGGCGTATCATAGCCACTGTGGGATGTGAACCCAATAACAAACAACCAAATGGTGGCACCACTGTTGCTGAAACCAGAGTGCTCTCCAAATACAAAAACAAGGTGGGGTGTGCAAGGTCAGTGGGGGCTTTATGTGTAGTAAACTGAGTGAAGCATGCCTTGCAAAACCTTTGTGGTGGTCATGTCATGGAATTAGATACATAGAACACCATGCGTAAGCTTGGTTTTAAAGGATCCTTTTAAATTTGTTACTTCCTTTCATGTTTTTTCGCAGGAGATGATCGTACCTTGCGTATATGTCTTTTCTGTAAATATCCTCAGGTCTGTGCTGTATTGGCCTGCTTCTACTTTCGAGCTAGTTTTATTTTTCATGCATTCCATGCCAAGATAAATATGAGTGCACCTGACAAATTAGCCCTGAAGTTAATTATTTAGTGCTATAGGGAAGCGTGTCACCACAGTTGCCAATCTGACGCTGGTTTTAGTGATATGCAATTCATCTGTCTATAATACAAAACTGCCAATGCTGTTAGCTGGAGGAGCGGGGAATAGCAACTTTTTTGCAGTGTTTACACAGGACTCGGTGCTACTTATAAGACTGCAGCCTATACTCATTATGCTTCTTGAGTGATAGTTCTATTAGGGCAGGTTCATGGGTTTACTGACTTAATAATGTTTTTTATGTTTCCAGATGTACTCAGTTGTTTATTTGAAAGAAACGAGGACGTTGCTGCAGTACCATCGTGTTGAGTTCATGGCAACAAGGTATTTTGGCTCCCAACAAGAGTACGACGAAAGTGACGTCGGCAATCAAAAACAAAGTTTAACCGGAAGCCTACTGGACCCGTATCCTGTTCTGTTTGTCAACAAAAGGTAAATTTTGTTCAGCTATGCTGGCTGGTATGACACTCTCAGGAGGAGGATAATGCTATAGCTGAGAAAGCATGAGTTTTGTGCAATAAATTATATAGAATGCCAATTGAAATTTTTATTGACCATAAATGGTTGCCTCTATAAGCCATGTTGTAAATAGCTGCTGGTAGATTACCAGCTTCACAAATTTATTGCTTGATCACACCTTCATGTTTGTCATTCTCTTAAATGTTAGCTTCCTTCATCAACATAAGCTGCTCCCTTCTGACTTTCAAACTGCTGTGCACCAACATATGTGAATACGTTCTTCTTAGCATCCTTGACTTTTGCCCTTTTTGTGTGTTTCTATGTTTTGTGCATGGTTATGTAGGAAATCTGGATCTACAGCAGCTACACATAAATACATATTCTTCCTCAGACAGTTACGAGCTGCGAGGAGGCGGAAAGCCAAGGCTGAGAACGAGCTATACGGATGACGACGGAGGAGGAGGGGCGGCCTAATAAGCGAGTTCGACGTCCTCCAAAGCCCCTGGATGGATACTCTTCGGGAAGTGATAGCCCCGAAGAAAGCGAGCAGGAGGCTTTGCAAGACAGTGCCGTAAATGAGGTTATGAGTGGCACGCCGACATCTACAACTTATGGACGGAGAGAGGACTCTTTCCTGTTAAAACAACCTAGTTGTCCAGTCGAAGTCACCAGCTCCGAGGTACGAGGACCCAGCTCCAGCACCTGCCCTCAGGCTGGAGGTAAGTCTAGGCCAAATATTCTAGAAGGCCAAGGGTTCTTGTGCAGCTGTTTGTGCAATTTTTTCTGATAAGCTCGACAGATTTAAAATTTTTAAACGGAACCTATGGATTTTATAATTGCCTATGTTGCAGGTCGTGACCTCCCACCATCGAAGAATTGCAAAAAAGGGAAAGCCAAGAAATGCTGTTCAGTGCCACCACTGTGAAAATGGCAAGTAAAATTTGTTGCAAACAAATGAGTGAAATTAATTTATTGATTTATACGAAAAGGACATATTCTTAGAATAGCGGCAAGTTGAGCTGTTTGTAGATGTATTTCGTAGGAGCTAGGCATCTACTCAGTTAAAAAGAGAAGTGGTAAAGCAACACAAAAGCCAACTATTTGCTAGTTCCTATTTGACATCGTATTGCCCATTTTCCTTTCATTTGTTCATGTCTGCATGCATAACCCTTTGCAACACGGTGCCCTTGTTTAGACACACGACTTTCTTGTGCTATTTCTGTGCACTGTTAGAAAAAAACGGATCACAAACACTGAGTTAATGGTAAATTAAGCATTCTTGTTGCCTAAAGTTACTTTATATCGCCGCTTGAACTATTTTGCTGCACACGATTGCTTTGTGAAGGCAGTATAGCTAGCTAGCAGCTAGCTAGCTAGTTTTGAGACAGACGTGGTCCGTGTCAGCAGGAATTTCAAAATACTCTTTTACATTTTTAGGAATGATCACTGTCATCAGATGACTATCGCATGTGATTTGGGTGGTTTCCTTCTATTCGGCTTATATAAACAGCAAGCTGACTTTACTATAATATAGAATTAAGTTGTAATACAATTTTTTGTAAATATTCCATAGTTATTCTAAACTTCCACTTGCTTATATTGTCTCCGAACATTGGCTTCAAACTATAAATTTCACACAATTATAGACAGTCTATCATAGTGCGAGTCATAAAGGAATAACACAACAAACAGCCCTTGTAGAAAAATTTTCATAGCCGGTTTTTCTACATTTTTACGTCTGCTGTGTACCACAGAATGGTTTATTTCTGTCATGCTCGAATCTTAAAATATACTGAGTTAAAAAATTTATAGTTAATTTCAGCAGTTAATTTCACCCTCCTTTTGTTTTGAGTAATAGTTTGCATTAATCTAGTCCAATCAAGAGTCAATGGCATTGTTACAGTTTATTAAAGTGCAGCATCCAACCAATGTGTCAAACTTATTTCTCCCTTTCTTTGGTAACGTGCTGTGCCTTGCATTTTTCAAAAATTGGCATGATAGTGCACTAATTTGCACATTTTTTCTTTCATTTATAGTTCTCGTAAAAGTGCTCACGCAAGTGAGCATTTGAAAATGCAGCTTGCTGCACAAAGTGCAATTCTCACAAGAATTGAACATCACTTGAATCAGGACGCCGCAGTAGAAAATCCCATCGACGTAAACGAAATGCCCATCACCCGCTAGAATGAGGAAGAATTGAGACCCTGGAGGATAGTTCCGATAACAGCATCATTTTGCTGCCCTGGTAAGTGTTGCTGTTCATTGCATGTGCTGCAGCCTGGTTCAACAATACGTTCTGAAATGTATTACTTCAAAATACTTACTGCCATTTCTCCAGGACCACAACAGCATTGTTGAATCTTCTGCATCTTTCATCAAGGTGAAGGAGCTGGGCCAAAAATTAGAGGTTCTGGTATGTAACATGACTCTAAAAGAGTAATGAAAGGCTTCTTGACGACAGCGTAGCGTACTGTCATTACACTGGAAGAAATGGGAAAACGACGAGCGGCGGAGCTAAACATTTTCGCCTTGTATTTGGTAGGGGACTCAAATTTTTTGCACCTTTGTGCTTATTGTTCTTTAAAAAAAAATGGTCGTGGTTGCTATGTATGTTGTTTCCAGCTGCTGTACGTTCACGCAAAAGCAACAATGCAGAGATCAGCCACGTGATTGGCGATGGCTACGCTTTGCCAATGCAAGGCTGACTGCGTCCAAGGCAAGCAAAAACTTAACGTTATTGTTTTCCATCAGACAGCCCAGCTATCGCTCTTTTTGTCCTTGCCACCTCTAGGTTTGTGTAGAACTTTCTTACAAGCCTCCCAGAATATTTTGCAAGAATGAGAAGGTGATAATGCCTTGACTTATGCTTTTTTATAATTAATCGTACTTAGAGTGCATTTATGTATGTACGAACTCAGTTTTCTATTTTTGAATCAAAAGAAAAAAATGCGGGACATACCACCCTTGTGGGGATCGGTTTCATGCGAAGCAGCCTGCGAGTAGTTGTCTTTGCTGCATTTTTTTGGCTTTGAGTTAAGTGTTACGAGCTGGATAGATGTTTTTTGTAAGTGTAGCAGTTGTGTGCACATAGTGGTCTTACTAGGCACATTGACTACACTGGCGTGGTAACTTATAATCTGATCTAACGTCTCACTCTCATGTTAAACATAGTCATCAGTATTCTTGAAACGAAGTGCACTTTACGATGCGCTGATGTGAATATTGTGTAACTTTCGTTAGCGTTGTTATGATCGGCCTGCCTGGCTTGGCGCCGCTTTGACGCCTGAGACGTTGCGGCTAAGACTACCCTGATTTCTTCCGGGTCAGCGGTGTTCGTCTAATTATCTCATGGTTGTCTGCGCCCTCGTAAAACCTTTGGGCACGCCTGACCGACTGACAGATTAGGAAGAGTTGTTGGCCGTCGACGGCTTGCTTTGTCGTCAAGGTGCCCCGGACAAAGGCCCAGCGTCTGGGAACCGTCTGCGGATGCATTTCCCACGTTCTCCGTGGCGCCTTGTTGCCGCTGTTTCCACAATTCGTGGTCCCTGGCGCCGCATACCATCATGCAACAGACTACGAAATTGACTTCCACGTAAGACTCAACGTCTTCGTGCTGTGCCGTGTGTGCGCGGTGGGCAGTGTTTTTCCCTCGCCATGGGACGAACTGGACGTGCCTCTTTCTCCTTTCGTGGGTTGGGAAGGAGGCGGCGTTTCACCTTCCCCTTTTGGGGCGGAGGTGAAGATGGAAATTTTCATTGGACTGTCCTGGCCTCCATTGTTTTTTCCTACAGGGAACCCTGGGAAGGCCAGGACATAAAATGCGAGCGCCGATGCGCTCCCGACAGCTCTCACAAGTTCTCTCAAGCTCTCACGAGCTCCGAGAGCTTCCATGATGCTAACCCCATCATGTAGCAACACGCTACCTGTAAATAAACGTTACTGTTAACAGCTCCGGGCTCCTCTCCTCGACATCTCCCCGGGACTCTGGCTGGCTCCGGTCCTCTGGGCAGACCCCGATACATCAACTGGATGGCAGCGGTGGATGCTGCTGACAACTGGAACACATCAACTGGTTAGCAGCAACGGGATGACCCATGCTTGACTCGGGCCTCAACGATATGGTGAGTGCTTGACTTTCTTTGAGTTTTGCCAGGTTTTAGCTTTTGAAGTTTTCTAAATCTGTGTGTAATCTTCTGTGCGTATAGGCTTCGTTGTACCGCTACCATACGTCACAGCTATTCACCATTTTAGTTTTCATGTTCTAAAACTGGCAGTGTTTTACCGTGCGTCTAGGCTTCGCTTGTTCGCTACCTAACGTCACGGCGGGTAGAAAGTCCTCACTCGTGAAGACCATGGAGTTGGTAAAGAAGCTAGAGAGACCAGACCTCTTACTACTGTGTGAAGAGCTGGGAATTAAGGTTGGGAAGAAGAGAGAGAGTCACAGCTGATTAAGGCTATTCAGGAATGCGGGGCGGAGGATGATGAAATTGAGGAGTGCTGGGAGGAAGTTGAGAAGAACAAAAGATGGGCTGAAGAAGACAGGATAAATGAGAAAAGGCGATTGGCTTTAGCACTTTATCAGGCATCAAGTAACCCGAATAACGAGATAGCACCCTCAGATAAGAAAAAAAGGCAGTCCTGCTAAGTCCACGTCTACAGTGAGCCACTCAGAAGATCGAAAGAAAGAAAGGCGTTTAAGGCTAGGAAGCCGGTTGTATGCCACCGTTGCAAAGAGCTAGGTCACATCGCAATCGGCTGCCGCAAGCCTAGGAATGTCTCTGTTTTCGGGACAGCAGCGACAATGATCTGGAACAATTGAAACCCCCCATTCAGGAATTAGTTGAGGAAAACGTACCGCGGGACTCTGCCGCAACGTTTGATAGTGTACATCCGTACTCTTTGACAAATGAGGTGACCACAGGGGAACGCCCGTGTGCATGGCAAGTAGTTGAAAATGAAAGTGTGTGTTTGCCATTAGCCCGCGTTGAGAGTGAGGGACCGTTCAGACTGCTCGCCACGGAAACTTTGGTGTCCCAAAACCTGCCCGAGCATTATCCCTCTCAGAATGACGTGGATATGCTTTCGAAAGGCCTTTGTTTTGGTGACGAATCGGCGGCAGCTATGACGGATCCGATGGCCTGTGAGTCTGCTCATGAGGTTCCGGAAGCAGAAAGCGCTAACGAAGCAGACTGTAAAAGTTCAGATTAGGGCGCTTAGCTTACCACGAGAGGAAGAGCGCTCAACATAGCGCGAGGTGATGAAGCGCTTAGATTAGCGCGAGGTGAGACTCTCATCAAGGAGAGACATCGTGGCGAGCCGGCTGGTTTGCAAGTGTCGATTGTAGCGTTGTTTGAAAGAGCAGACAGCTAGAAATAACGCCGCGGGAAAGCCAGTTGAGCCGCCTGGAGTTTTCAGCAATGTACTTCTCAGTTATTATTGCCGAGTCGGGGAGCGTTCCGTGCCGCCCTGAAAGAAAAAGGCGCCAGCGAAAACTTCGGGAAAGGGGAAAGGTCCAAGTTGCCTCGAGCGGAGGCTGAAACCCCGAAAAAGTTCTCTAAAATCAAAAGTTGCGGGTCTCGCACAAATCGAGATTAGGCAAAGCGTGTCGCGAGGGCCAAGAAAAAGAGACGCCGAAGTGGTCGCCTGGTTTCTTCATCTTTGGTGAAGGCTAAACGGTGGAGCAAAGCGAGTGGTGCGTACGCGACTGTAACGACAAAGGTCTTCCCCCAATTTGCGAGAGGGTGACCGCTGCTCTGGGCGGCCCCAATGAGGAAGCTTAAGCGTCGGTGCGTCTTTGTCGGAGTTCGGGGCCCGCGGAACAAGGTCACCGCCACTGTGTGCTTCGGACAGGTTGGCTTTTTGTCCCTCCGTCGCGATCTGGCCCATCGACAACTGTGGTATGCGCGTCCCCCCAGAGCACGTCTGAAAGTGCCGCATGAATTTACGCATTGTCACGAAGGATACTAAGAATTGTCTTGTATCCAGTTTTATTATTGTTTTGTTTTAGCTGTCTAACGTTTGCATGTCTGCCGATGAGCAAGGACTGTGTCGATTTTTGAAAGTTTTATTTTTTCCCCTCATCTTAACTGCAACATTGATATATTGCTAAACTGCTTGTTTGCTTACATTTTGCAAAAGCTAGCAGCCGAGTAGAGGGTTTTGCGCTGATTTTAACAGAGAAGTAGGCTGAGGTTGAAAGCTTCGTTTAACCTTCTGTCATTGCAGTGAAGTGTAGGTTTTGTTTCTCTGTTGTTTATGTTTTACGCGCAAGTTTATCTTAACAGAGAAGTAGGCTGAGGTAAAAGCCTCTGTTTAAACCCTTATGTTTTTGCAGTGTAGTGTAGGTTTTTTGCTTTTGTTGATTTTATTTTATCCGCATAATGTTCGGACATTGTAAGGCTACCAAGAATTTCTCTTGTATCCAGTTTTGAATTGTTTTGCTTTTAATGTTCGCGTGTCGCAGATGAGCAAGGAATATGTCGATTTTTGTAACTTTTATTTTCTTCCTCATGATAACTGCAGACATTAAGATCTTCTTGAACTGAGTGTTTGCTTACATTTAGCGAAACCTAACACCCGAGTAGAGGGTTTTGCGCAAGTTGATTTTTAACATAGAAGTAGGCTGAGGGTAAAAGCCTCTGTGTAAACCTTGTGTAAATTGCAGCACACTTGTTAGTATGCGCATCAGTGTAGTGTAGGTTTTTTGTTTCTTTCCGTTTGTTTTATTTTCATACGCGCAAGTTTGATTTTGAGTTTTACTTATACTGTGAGAGGCGTAATTCATTAACTACCTCCTTTCGTTTGTTTCGCCCGTAGCACCTGCGTGCCTTGACGCTGTGAATCTCTCTGGGAAATGATACAAACGTTAGGCTGTTGATTTGCTTCGCACGTAGTAGGTCTGAGTTTGTTATGGCTTCGTTATCTGATTCTTGATTTTCACGAGTGAGCGCACCAATTGTAAATTCTAGGGAGTTTTACCAAAACTGTAACCTGGCATTTCTCGAGGTCAGTTGAGCGCTCTATGTTTGTTGTGCCTCGGGTCTTGCGTGGTTCGTTTCTGGCGTTTGCTGGCCATGGCTCAGGTCCAAGATTGGTGCAGCCTGCGTCAACGTCTACAAGGGAGCAGATCTACGGTCTCTGCGGAGTGCTTTGGTGCTGCAACCCCTTCGAGACCTCCTGTGACGGTGGACGGCTGTTATGATCGGCCTGCCTGGCTTGGCGCCGCTTTGACGCCTGAGACGTTGCGGCTAAGACTACCCTGATTTCTTCCGGGTCAGCGGTGTTCGTCTAATTATCTCAGGTTGTCTGCGCCCCTCGTAAAACCCTTTGGGCACGCCTGACCGACTGACAGATTAGGAAGAGTTGTTGGCCGTCGAGGCGGCTTGCTTTGTCGTCAAGGTGCCCCGGACAAAGGGCCCAGCGTCTGGGAACCGTCTGCGGATGCATTTCCCACGTTCTCCGTGGCGCCTTGTGCCGCTGTTTCCACAATTCGTGGTCTACCTGGCGCCGCATACTGCAACACTGCAACAGACTACGAAATTGACTTCCACGTAAGACCAACGTCTTCGTGCTGTGCCGTGTAGTGCGCGATGGGAAGTGTTTATCCCCTCGCCATGGGACGGACTGGACGTGCCTCTTTCTCCTTTCGTGGGTTGGGAAGGAGGCGGCGTTTCACCTTCCCCTTTTGGGGCGGGGTGAAGATGGAAATTTTCATTGGACTGTCCTGGCCTCCATTGTTTTTTCCTACAGGGAACCCTGGGAAGGCCAGGACATAAAATGCGAGCGCCGATGCGCTCCCTACAAGCTCTCACAAGTTCTCTCAAGCTCTCACGCTCCGAGAGCTTCCATGATGCTACCCCATCATGTAGCAACACGCTACCTGTAAATAAACGTTACTGTTAACAGCTCCGGGCTCCTCTCCACGACATCTCCCCGGGACTCTGGCTGGCTCCGGTCCTCTGGGCAGAACCCTGATCACATCAGCGTATTCTTCCGGTCTGGCAACTTGAATGTAGCTTGCTGACTCATAGGGATCAATGTAATGTTTTTAGACTGCTATAAAAGCAGAGTCAACCTGGAACCACAATTGGCGTTAACCTGACATACGCCTGTATCATAGAAGTACATATCTAATGTTTATTGCTTTTTATAAATTAGATGGCTAGCACTGCAGCCATATAATTGACGCTGCACCGACAAACGCCTGCATAGGGTCTTTTTCCAAAGCAGCGTCAAGACCTGGCGTGGCTTTGTGGTAGATTACCTTTCTGCCACGCAGAATGCTTAGGTCCGATTGCTGCTGGGATCCTAATTTTTATTCTTTGCATTCGTCGGGTCAACGCTGCTGATGCCAGCTCTCGCTTTAAATTACCAACGTCTGTTCTCGCCGTTCCTCTGTAATATGACTGTCGATAACCTGTGGCGCATACCTGCACAATGTGGCCCTTGGTATATGGGTATGTGCCACACGTGTCTGGAGGAAAGGGTTTGATGACGTATGTGACAGAATTGTCACGTTATTTCATGTCGTGACCAGACAGTCATATCCGTCAAAGTCTCTTACCCTCCCATGCCAATTTCGGTCACACAAAATTATGGAAGCGACCACGAGAGCACCAGCGTAGGCGGCTAGACAGACAGACTCAAGTTCCATTGGTTCACTAAGAAATGCTTCGCATTTAAAATGTTTATTGACCCTGGAGTCATCTGTAAGGGTAGGTAGTCTGCCGACCATGCTTGTCAGCCCCCTCTCCGCTCTGTTTATTGCGCGCACCTGAACCCCTGGATTGTTAGATGACAGTATTTTTACCACGCCTCAGGTGAGGGGGTCACCAGGAGTATAGGTGGGGGAGGGTATTCTCTGCAGTTCCAGATAATTGATCTCAGGCTCGAAATACATGTGCACTTAGTTATTGGGTGGTATCGTTTTCGAACGCTGTATTTTATCTTGTCTTTCAGAATGTGACACGTCTATCGGGATGCAATAGCACTGCCTATAACAACGCACACCGCAATCGTAGAATGTACATGGCACCTATGACCGCTGGAAGCGACATGATCTTTATGCACTGCATTGTGCCACGTGGTTGCGGGTGCTGTGGCATTGAACTTGAGGTTGTCACAAGATCATCATGCCCCAGTTTGCTAATTTTCATGCTGATTATTAAAAACTTAGGTGAAGAGATGAACACAGAATCAGTCCATTGTGTACTGCATACAGTGTGACAGGGTACATTCAATATTAAATAAAAGTTTCCTCCCTCCCTCTCTCTAAGGTCTAATGTTTTTGGCTTTAGTGCAGTTAACTTTCTATATCTGCCTCTGTTCGGCAGTACAGGGTCAAAACGCTTTAAAAGTTTGAAAGAGTGCTGTTGTGTGGAAGCAGCCGCGAGTGACAGCATATATACCATCGAGGGACTACAATAGCACCATCAAGGTACGGTCAACCAGGAAGGCAGCGTATTGCAAAGCAGTGTCGGCATGGTTCATTATTGTGGTGGACGAAGTTTGAGTTTTAACAGCTGCTGCGAACAAGTACTTTGCAAAGCACTTAGAAGGTGACCTGCATTGTGTGACTTGTAGCGTTGCACAGTGGCTGTGAATAGTTTTCATTGTCTTATCAAAAGCATCTGCAAAGCTTATGTTGGTACCAAAGCTATTTTGTTTGCTTATTATCTACATTAATTCGTGAGATATTCTTTGTTTCTGCAGAACAAAGTGCAGCAGTCATCTACACAATGACCACAGACAGCTCCCTCTCCAAGCCTTGGACGGGCATCGGTCATCGTGCAATAAAGTATTTGCAGTCCGACATCAGTTGAGCTGAGTTAATACTGTTGAACAGCTGCAAAATGTAGAAGTCTTTAAAACTGCTGAATAGTGCTTCGAATCGTCTGGTTCAGTTCATGCATATACATGAGCCGCTAACACATGTTGTGCGTTTCCATCAATAATTTAATGTCCTTGGAATGTACTGCATGTCGAACACATGCTTCAGCTATGATCGCAGTTTGTCTTTTAGTTTAAAAGACTTCTGACATTGCGCCTGTTTTCAGCGCTGCATGAGCAAATTTACAATATTAAATGTTCCTAAACGTTACAACAGTGTGTAGCGGAAGCTGCTCAGCACCACCGCATTCTTTTCTATCCCGTCTGCAGCCGGCCGTCGACAGCTCGCCTACGCGCGCGCCAGCGCCTCCTCCTCCGTGTTCGGGAACAACGTGTTGCCGGGCCGGCTCCGGGAATTAGCACCGGCGGCATGCTGCGTCTGCTCGCTCGGGGCCCCCTTTTCCTCTTTCTTGTAGAAAAACGCGGGGGTGCCTCCTTCTCTCCCTCGTCGAGGGGAGCTCTCGTCACTCGCACGGAGTGGAATAAACAGTCTTGCCCTGCAACTCCAACCAGCTTCACGTCTCCTTTCTCGCTGCCTCCGGCAGCCGACATTCCCGGCCGCTACAAAATTGGTGACCCGAACGCTTCAACGACACGCCGCGAGAGCTCCGACGACAACGTTGCTGCCTCCACGCCTGCGGTCATCGCCACAGAACTGAAGCTACCAAATTTTTTGGCCGAAAATCCAAGAGTTTGGTTCAGCCAAGTGGAGGCCCGTTTTTCAGCTCCGGCATATCACCCTCGCGTCGACAAAATTCTTCACGTCGTCGCAGCCCTGCCCCCCGAAATCGCCGACGCTATCGACGACATTTTTTTCACCCCCCGCGCAAGAAGAATATGACACCCTCAAAAACGGTGCTGGACCGCCTCGAGGCGCCTGAAGAAAGCAGACTGCAGCAGCTCTTGTGTCGCGAAGAGCTGGGCGACCAACGACCTTCCCAACTGCTGCACCGTATGCGGCAACTACTCGGTGTGCACGCGCGTCAGGACGGCCAGCTCCCACTTCTTCGTGAACTTTTCCTGCAACGGCTCCCCCAGTCGGTGCGCGTGGTTCTCGCGGGTTCAAATGAGACGTCCCTTGATCAACTAGCGCAACTTGCCGATCGCATCACGGAATACTCAACTCCAACCTTTGCGCCCATAGCTGCTGCAAGAACACATGAGCACCAGATCGACTGTCGCGCCTTGAGGAAAACTGCAACACCTTACCGAGACCATGCAGAAACTTGTGCTATCTGGCGCTCCCCAACAGGACGAGCAACGACGCAACCGATCCCCTTCAAGACACCCAGCTCTTCCCAGAGCCACCATGCACGAGATACACAGGACGGAGTTTGCTGGTACCACCGTCGTTTCGGCACGGGTGCTAGCCGCTGCACTCAACCTTGCTCGTTTCCGGGAAACGCTCCGGCCAGTCGTTAACGGCGGCTTACGACATCGGCCCTCCACCCAGCCGCCTGTTTTTCGTAGTCGACCGCGTAAGCAACTCGCGCCTGCTAGTCGACACGGGCCGAAATCTCTATTGTCCCGGCAACCCCCGAGGATCGCCGACGTAGCAAGAACACATCGTCGCTGCAGGCAGTGAACAACACTGCCATCGCTACGTACGGCTTCCGCTCGCTGACAATAGACGTCGACTCAGGCGCCTGTTTCGCTGGGTCTTCGTGGTGGCGGATGTTAATTTCGCCATACTCGGAGCAGATTTTCTCAGCCACTTCAACCTGGATGTGAGCGTACGTGACCGTTGCCTCAAGGATAACACACATCCCTCAAAGTACGTGGTTTGGAGTCAAACATCTGCTCATCTGGCATCTGCGCCTTCCAGCCAGTATCACCTACCACCACGTCCTGGCCGAATTCCCCTCGCTCACCAAGCCCCGCAAACGGAACAGCCGGTGAAACATAACGTGACTCACCACATCGTCACCACCGGGCCGCCAGTCACCGCCGGCCACGACGCTGTCCAGCAAAAGGCTTCAAGCTGCACGCAGGAGTTCGAGCACATGCTGCAGCTGGGAATTGTTCGCCCTTCGTCTAGCAACCATTCATCGCCGCTACACATGGTGCCTAAGGACGACGATTGGCGCCCTTGTGGTGATTACAGAGCCTTGAACGCATCGACAACGCCGGACCAGTATCCTCTGCCACACATTCACGATTTCAGCGCGCGGCTGGCAGGTACGAAATATACAGCAAGATCGACCTTGTAGCGGCATACCACCAAATCCCCGTCGAACCGCAGGACATACCAAAAACAGCCATAACAACTCCGTTCGGCCTGTTTGAGTTTGTCCGCATGCCCTACGGCTTGAAAAATGCCGCACAGACCTTTCAAAGGTTCATGGATGAAGTCACCCGGGTCTTCCTTTCATCTTTGTCTACCTGGATGACATTTTGGTGGCCAGCAGAACGCCTGCGGAGCACGAAGAGCACCTCCGCCAGCTCTTTCAGCGTTTGGATGAGCACGGTCTGGTGTTGAAACCTCAAAAGTGCGTGTTTGGAGTAGAGGCGCTCAACTTCCTCGGCCACCACATCACTGCTGAGGGCATTATGCCATTGGAATCGAGGGTGGAATCCGTCAAGAAGTTTCCAGCTCCAACATCTTTTCGCAAGCTGAGGGAGTTCCTCGGGCTCTTAAACTTCCACCGGCGCTTCATTCCGTCTTGTGCTCGAGTGCTCCAGCCATTGACCGACCTGCTGCGCCGAGACGACCAAAAGGCACCAGAATTTGTTGGTCTGACGAACACCAGAACGCTTTCCAGAAAGCTAAGGACGAGCTAGCCGCGGCTACCCTCCTCATTCATCCACGGCCTGAAGCTCCTACACGCCTCATGGTGGACGCTTCCTCCACATCGGTCGGAGCAGTGCTGCAGCAACAGGAGGGCGCCCAGTGGAAGCCACTGGGCTTCTTTTCGAAACGCCTGAAGCCTGCAGAAGCACGGTACAGCACTTTTGGAAGGGAGATGCTCGCAATCTATTGTTCCATTAAGCATTTCCGCTACTTCCTCGAAGGCCGCGAGTTCTACATCTTGACAGACCACAAGCCCCTCACCTACGTATTCAAAAACAACAGTTCCTCCTACTCAACGAGAGATCCGTCAGCTCTCATTCATCTCCGAGTTTTCTACAGACATCCGCCACGTTCCCGGGTCGAAAACGAAGCAGCTGACGCCTTGTCTCGCGTCAACGCTTCCGGCACAGAAGTCCTGGACTTCGAAGCTATGGCCGCAGCTCAGCGGGACGACCCCGAGTTGACAAGACTGAAGGGAGGGGATCTTCACTCGTGCTCTCGGAGGTTGCACTTCCCTACGTGCAGAGCACGATAACCTGCGATACCTCCCAGGCAGCACCACGACCTTTCGTCCCACTGAACTTTCGCCGAGTGGTATTCAACACTTTCCACTCCATCAGCCACCCAGGTGTCCGCGCCACCCAGCGGCTGATAACGCAACGCTTCGTTTGGCCCGGAGTCAACGCGGACGTGCGACGATGGGCTCGGACATGTGAAACGTTCAGCAAGTGAAAGTGACTCGCCACAATCGGGCTGCACTACAGGAATTTCGGACTCCTGAGTCGCGGTTTGACCACGTTCACCTCGACCTCGTGGGACCACTACCGCCCTGCCAAGGATTTAGGTACCTGCTCACATGCATCGACAGGTACAGCCGGTGGCCCGAAGCTATACCAATTGCGGACATATCAGCTGAGACCGTCGCGCAGGCCTTCATTCAAACATGGGTGTCCCGCTTTGGCTGCCCCGCCCGCATAACAACTGACCGGGACGGCAATTCCAGAGCAACCTCTTTTCCGCACTTTCAACGCTCCTCGGCACGAAGCTGCAGCATACAACCGCCTACCACCCCGCAGCAACGGAATGGTTGAGCGCTTCCACCGGCAACTCAAAGCCGCACTGGCAGCGAAACTCGACCGCCAGCACTGGGTGGAGAAGCTCCCGCTCGTTCTTCTTGGCCTACGCTCAACGGTGAAGGAAGACCTCGGCTTCAGCGCAGCGGAAATGGTCTACGGCTCAACAGTGCGCCTCCCGGAGAATTCTTCTCCGACCAGACACCTTCCGCCCCAACAGCCTCCGATCACATCGAGAGGCTGCGCGCATGGCTCGCGCAACTCAGGCCAACAGCACCTCGCATCGCCCGCAACAGGAAAGTTTTCACTTTTCCTGACATGGACTCTGCTACCCATGTGTTCGTGCGACACGACGCAACGAAGCCGCCCCTTACTCCGCCGTACGATGGCCCATTCAAAGTTTTGGGACGTACTAACAAAACCATCGCAATCGACGTGCGGGGGAAACGAGAAGTCGTCGCCGTTGACCGCGCCAAGCCTGCTCATATTGAGGTTTCCATTCAAGCAGCCTCACACGTACGATTTCAGTGCTAACCATTGGACTGTGACCTTTCACTATTCAGCCCGTAACTGCTGTCCTTCTTTAAAAGCTCCGCAATCTAGGGGGGGGGGAGCCTTTGTAGCGGAAGCTGCTCAGCACCACCGCATTCTTTTCTATCCCGTCTGCAGCCGGCCGTCGACAGCTCGCCTACGCGCGGCGCCAGCGCCTCCTCCTCCGTGTTCGGGGAACAACGTGTTGTCGGGGCCGGCTCCGGGAATTAGCACCGGCGGCATGCTGCGTCTGCTCGCTCGGGGCCCCCTTTTCCTCTTTCTTGTAGAAAAACGCGGGGGTGCCTCCTTCTCTCTCCCTCGTCGAGGGGAGCTCTCGTCACTCGCACGGAGTGGAAATAAACAGTCTTGCCCTGCAACTCCAAACCAGCTTCACGTCTCCTTTCTCGCTGCCTCCGGCAGCCGACATTCCCGGCCGCTACAAGTGTAACCTGTAACGTCATTTCTATGTTTAGCTTAACATTATGCATACATTATCGAAAATTTTAGGAATGTTTATTTAATGTTGAAGATTACGTGATTACTACGTTTATTCAGAACGTTAGTAGAACATTTGATTTCAAGGACATTAACAATATTTTTCAACGTTCAAGCAGAACATAAAAGTAACATTTGTAGTGAAGAGAGGACGACGAAGAAACACACGAGCAAGCTAGCAGGCAAGCAAGCCGCAGTGTCAAGAGTAGCAGGGGACTCCAGCTCGCGCTTGCCCGGATTTTGGCTGCTTGACGCCCGCCGCTCTCCGACGCCCTACTCTTGTTGACATTCCCTGAAGACGCGTCAATAAACCACGTCACATTTGGTGGAGGTACGTGGATTCCCAGTACCAACCTGGACCTTCGTTCCCGGAAACTCCCCCCGGTTCGTGACCACATCGACACCGTGGCCACACCTGATCCTTCGTCGTCACGCACACCACCTAGGTACGCCGCTGATAATCGACCATCCTTCTCCAATCGTCGATCACCATCTCCTCGACGACGCTCTCTGTCACCCATGCGTCGTCGCTCAGCTACAGAGGAGGGAAACTGATTGCTGCAGTTCCGGAGGCAAGAGCTGCATGCAAGTCGAACTGCCCAAGGCCTCCGTGTGTTTCGCCGCCAAATGTTATAGACGTCGATGTCGAAGGAACCGCCGCCGTTGCGCTTATTGACACAGGGGCCGCCGTTTCCGTCATCTCTGAGACACTGTGCCGCAAGATAAAGAAGTTGACGACGTCGCTATCAGGACTAATGCTCCGTACTGCCAGCTCACAGTGCATTGCGCCGTCAGCTGTCTGCACTGTGCGAGTCACCATACAAGGTGCACTTTACGTGATCGAGTTCTTTGTGCTACCGTCCTGCTCCCACGACATTATTCTCGGTTGGACTTCCTATCGAGTCATAGCGCCATCATAGACTGTTCTCGTGCAGAAGTAGCTCTTATGCCGCTGCAGACCTCTCTTTCGTCGGACCCTCCCCAAACTAGTCGTCGCTGAGGACACAGATATACCCCAAACACGTGGACCCTTGTAGCACTGACCTGTACGACCGCACCAGACGGAACAGCACTCTTTGCCCCGTCGGACGTATTTCTACGTCGTCGCGGCTTACGACTGCCCTTTGCAGTACTATCGCTTAATTCTGGCGCTACGATAATGCTCGTTGCCAATCGCTGACGTCCGCCGTTACCTTGCTTCGCGGGGAATCTTTGGGGCACGTACAAGACGTCGATCTCTTGCGTTCCCTGGACTTCTCTGAGGACCAACACCACCTTCAGCTGAACGCCATGACGTCACCTGTTCCCAACTCTTCAGCCCCAGATAATTTCCGCCCTTCAATCGCCGACGATCTACCGCCATCGCATCGCAGCCAACTCCTCGCCCTTCTGCAAGACTTCCGCTCGTCCTTCGATTGTGCCCAGCCAACCTTGGGCCGCACGACGAGCGTCACACACCACATCGACACCGGTTCACATGCTCCCTTACGCCAACGACCCTATCGAGTTTCCGCGGCAGAACGGCAAATTATCAACGAACAAGTCGACGACATGCTTAAACGCGCAGTGATACAGCCGTCCCAGAGCCCCTGGTCCTCTCCTGTCGTACTTGTGCGCAAGAAGGATGGATCAATAAGGTTCTGCGTTGACTATCGCCGCCTCAATAAGATTACTCGAAAGGATGTGTACCCGTTGCCACGCATCGATGACGCTCTCGATTGCTTACAAGGGGCAGAATATTTCTCGTCTTTAGATCTACGCTCGGGTTATTGGCAAGTACCGATGGATGTCACCGATCGTGCGAAGACTGCTTTCGTCACTCCTGATGGACTCTACGAGTTTAACGTCATGCCGTTCGGATTGTGCAACGCCCCCGCTACCTTCGAACGAATGATGGACAACATCCTTCGCGGCTACAAGTGGAACACCTGCCTTTGCTACCTCGACGACATCGTAGTCTTTTCTAGGGATTTCCCTACTCACCTTGTCCGCCTGCGTGAGATTTTGACGTGCCTCACCTCAGCTGGTCTTCAACTCAACATCAAAAAGTGTCATTTTGCGGCGCGCCAGTTGACGATACTGGGTCACGTCGTCTGCAAGGAAGGCGTTTCCGGACCCAGCGAAACTCCGGGCCGTTGCCGAATACCCCAAGCCCACTTGCATGAAGACGCTTCGAAGTTTCATTGGGCTGTGTTCCTATTTTCGCCGATTTGTCCGCGACTTTGCTTCCATCATCGCCCCTCTTACCAATCTTTTGACAACTTCTAATGGCCTGTCTGCTTGGTCAAGAGAGTGCGACACATCTTTCGAAACGCTGCGGCGCTTACTGACATCGCCTCCAATACTTCGGCACTTTGACCCTGATGCGCCAACGGAAATCCATACTGACGCCAGCGGCGTCGGCCTTGGTGCAGTACTGGCTCAAAAGAAACGGGATACGAAGAATACGTCGTCGCTTACGCGAGTCGAACTCTCAAGAAAGCTGAGTGCAATTATTCGGTTACTGAGAAGGAATGCCTTGCCATAATTTGGGCTTGGCTAAGTTTCGCCCATACCTCTATGGCCGCCCTTTCGACGTCGTCACGGACCACCATGCTCTATGTTGGCTCTCCTCGCTGAAAGATCCGTCGGGACGCCTCGGTCGTTGGGCGCTTCGGCTGCAAGAGTACGACATTCGTGTTGTGTACCGATCGGGCCGCAAGCACTCTGATGCTGATGCGCTCTCCCGCTCACCGCTAGCGTCCGACACAGCTTCCCCGTCAGCTTCCTTGTCGCCAATCGACGTCGCAGACATGTCGTTGGAGCAACGCAAGGATGCGTGGGTTTGCCACATGCTCGACTTTCTGGCTGATCCATCAGCTTACCCCGCTTCAAGAACTCTTCGTCGCCAAGCGCCCCATTTCGCTATCGAGATGGTCTCCTCTATCGGCGGAACTACGCGTCTGATGGTCGGAGGTGGCTCCTTGTGATACCTCGCCACATGCGCATGGAAATGTGCGCTGCTTTTCACACCGACCCGCAAAGCGCTCACGCCGGCGTTTTCAAGACTACAACCGCCTGCGTCAGCGATACTATTGGCGCGGACTGTATTCATTTGTGTGCAAGTATGTCCGCACTTGTACCGCCTGTCAGCGACGAAAGGCTCCACCCCAACGACCAGCCGGTACACTTCAGCCTCTCCCGTGCCCGGCGCGTCCGTTTGACCGCGTCGGTATTGATTTATACGGCCCGCTTCCCTCGACCACTTCTGGGAACAGATGGATTATTGTCGGCGTAGACCACCTCACGCGTTACGCAGAGACTGCAGCTTTGGCCACAGCAACAGCCAGAGAAGTTGCGTTTTTCATACTACGCAACTTCGTCCTGCGCCACGGCGCCCCGCGCGAACTTTTGAGCGACAGAGGACGTGTTTTCCTGTCCGAAGCTATTGAAGCATTGCTCGTTCAGTGCAATATCGTTCACCGCATGACGACCGCATATCACCCACAAACCAATGGCCTAACCGAAAGATTTAATCGCACTCTCGGGGATATGCTGACGATGTACACGGCATCCGACCAGACCAACTGGGACACCGTTCTTCCTTTCGTGACATACGCGTACAACACTGCTACGCAAGCCACCACAGGATTCTCACCGTTCTTTCTTTTATACGGACGAGAGCCATCCTGCATGCTGGACACCATGCTTCCTTACACACCGGACGCATGTGAGTACAGCCCAATTTCCGAGTTTGCCAGGTACGCAGAAGATTGCCGACAGTTGGCCCGTTCATTTACGACAGAAGACCAAGGTCGCCAGAAGCTTAGGCGCGACGACGACGGACCTCTTGCTGCTTTCAAGACAGGTGCTCTCGTCTGGCTTTGGGTACCGCCGAACACTCCTGGACTTTCCTCCAAGTTACTAGCCCGATACCACGGCCCCTACCGCATTCTTGCTCAGACTTCTCCCGTCAATTACGAGGTCGAGCCCTTGACACCATCTGACGACTTGCGCCGTCGCGGCCGAGAAATCGTCCACGTGTCTCGGATCAAGCCATATTATGACCCCGCTATCTTGTCAACGCCTTAAGTCGCCAGGATGGCTCCGCTATTCCCCGGGGGCCAATGTAGTGAAGAGAGGACGACGAAGAAACACACGAGCAAGCTAGCAGGCAAGCAAGCCGCAGTGTCAAGAGTAGCAGGGGACTCCAGCTCGCGCTTGCCCGGATTTTGGCTGCTTGACGCCCGCCGCTCTCCGACGCCCTACTCTTGTTGACATTCCCTGAAGACGCGTCAATAAACCACGTCACACATTATTATAACGTATTGGTGCTACCTGGGCTTGTATGGGTCAGCTGCCTTGGCTATCTTCTGTTTGGCGATTTTCACTGCCGCCTCGGCGAATCCGTTGCTCTGTGGGTACTTCGGGCTTGATGTCACGTGTTTAAATCCCCACTCTCTCGCGAATTTCGAAAACTCGGATGTATTGCAGGGATGAAACTGTGGCCCGTTGTCAGTTACAACAGTATCTGGAATGCCGTGGCGCGCGAAGATTGATTTCATCATCTGTATGCTTGTTGCAGGCCGCTCATCTTCGAGGAGCGCAATCTCGAAGTAGCGCGAGTAGCAGTCAGCCACTAAGAGATACGTGTAACCTTTCGCGTAGAAGAGATCGACACCGAGCCGCTGCCAGGGTCGGTCCGGGAGTGCCGTCGGCATCAACGGTTCGCTCCTTTGTTGTCGATGCTCTATGCAGTTGAGACACTTTTCTATCAAGTCTTTGATGTCCCTTGTGATCCCAGGCCACCAGCACGTTTGTCGGGCAAGTCGCGAGCCCTTGACTTCTCCCTCATGCCCCTCGTGCAAGGCGTTCAGTGTTGCCTTCCGTAAGCATTGAGGAATGATAAGCCGATTGCCCATCAGTAGGACGCCGTCGTGTACTGTGAGTTCATGCTTGAATTGCCAGTACTCACGGCAGTCTTTCGGAGTTTTGCTCTTGTGCGCTGGCCACCCGTTTCTCGTGAAGGCTTCTATAGCTTTACATGTCGGATCACGCTTCTGCGCCATGGCAACTTTCTCTAGGCTTGCCACCTCCGACGACAAAAGGCCACCTACGACACTTGCATAGGTTGATACTTCGCCTGAGATGTCTCCGGAGTCCTGCGTTGCGAGTGGCTGACGAGAGAGCATCGGCTGTGATGAGCTGCTTGCCTGGTAAAACGTGATCTCGTAGTCATACCGCATCATGCGTAGACGAAGACGCTGAAGTCTGGGTGTTAGGCTGTCGATGGGTTTAGTGGAAAGGATGGGCACCAAAGGCTTGTGATCCGTTTCTATCTTGAAATGAAGCCCGATGAAGTAGTCCCTGAATTTCTCACATGCCCACGTTATTCCGAGAGCTTCTTTCTCGATTTGAGAGTAGCCTGCTTCAGCTGAGGTCAACGTTTTTGAAGCGTACGCTACAGGCCGCCGATTGCCATGGGGGTCTTCTTGGAACAGAACTGCTCCCAGACCGTCGCTTGAGGCGTCTGATGAGACGATGAGTCGTTTCCTCGGGTCATAGAGAGCTAGGACGGGTCGTGAAGTTAAGGCTTCTTTAATTTCTTGAAAAGCCTGCTGCTGTGCGGCGTCCCAGACAAAATGGTTGGACTTGCGCAAAAGCTCTGTCAGCGGATGCGCGATGTCACCGAAATTCGGAATGAACCGAGATACGAAGTTGGTCATCCCGAGGAAGCGCTTGATCTCTGTCACGTTGGTTGGCGGCTTCATTTTAACGATGGCTTCAACCATACCCTCATCTGGGCGCGCGCCGTTTGGTCAATGATGTGACCCAGAAACTTCACGCTATTTTGGTAGAAGGAGCACTTCTGTTAGTTCAGCGACACACCTGCCTTGAGTAACCGCTCGAGGACCAGGGCAAGGCGCTCGTTGTGGGACTGCTTGGTCTCTCCCCACACTAGCACGTCGTCTATGTGGCACACGACTCCTTTCAAGCCCTCGAGTACGTGACTTATCATCCTTTGGTAATGCTCCGGAGCTGATGAGATTCCAAAGGGCATCCTGTTAAACTTTGTGGGAATCGAGCGCGCCCTTCCCTTTGGCGCCTCGTTCCCCAGCTAGCGCGCGTGTTGGCCCCGCGCGGCTCGAGCGCCGCGACCGCGGCGGCAGCGCCAGGCCTCTTTGTGTGGTGCAAGCCACGCGTCAGCTTCCCGGCGTGCGGGCATGCGTCCGGGCATGCCTCGCCATGCTCACATGCTCACGCCACCAAGCTAGCTTACGTCACTGCGCAACGCCTGTCCTCATTGGCTGCCCGTGACAACCCCCCCCCCTTGAGCTCGCTTCTGTCTGGCGCGGGCTTGCCCGCGGCAGATGCTCCCAGGCTAGCACGAGAGGTTGACGCGCTGCTCTAGCAGGCGGCTTCTCGTTCGTGTGCTCGACTGCTGCCCTTTGTGTGATAGTCGTAGCGCCGCTGGCAAGCGTACTCGATCGGTCTTGCGGAGTTCCCTTTACGGCCTGCAAGCCCGTGACTGTCGTACTGTGCTGCATCTTGGGTTAATAAACCCGTGGTTTGTTGACCTGCCTCGAGTGCCTTTTCTGCGCCGTGCCGGAGAATCGACGAACCCGGCCGTAGTGTCTTTGTTCGCTGCGGCAGTGGAGAACGTCGCGTCCCTTGCCGGTCGCCTCGTAGGGTAAGCGTCTCGCAAACCTATCTGCACAACTTATATCTCCCAAAAGGAGTGATGAAGGTGGTTAGCTCAGATGACTTTGGATCTACCTTGATTTGGTAAAATCCGGAGTACGCGTCTAGTTTCGAGAAATACTTCGCTCCTCCGAGAAGTCCTAACGTGTGTTCTACACTTGGAATGGGGTGATGCTCTCTGAGTACCCCTTTGTTGAGCATGGTGTAGTCCACGCAGAGCCTGACGCCACCATCCTTCTTGGGTATGACGACTATTGGCGCGCACCAAGGAGACGGATCTTGGACTTTTGTTATCACTCCCCGATTTTCCAGCTTCTTTAGCTCAGCCTCAACAGCGTCGTGCAGCGGGATGGGAATGCGCCTCGGAGAGGTTATGGCGAAAGGTACTGCGTTTGGCTTTAGTCTGATGGTGAAAGAACGCTCGATTTCACCAAGGCCAGAGAAGAGTTGCGAATCTTTCGAGTAGAGCGTCGCAGTTGTGTTTAAATGACAGATCGCTCACCCGCCTTAATATGTCGAGCTTCTCTATGAGGCCTAAGCTAGCCTAAGCAGTGGCTCGCCGAGGTTGCGTGCAACGTAGAATCTCTCCGAGGTGGTTGCTCCCTTATAAACCACAGTTGCTTCTATCATGCCCAGCACGTCTAACTGTTCGTTAGAGGGACCGATGAGGAATTTATCAGACTCACGCAGCGGCGCTGATGAGCTGAGGTTGAGATATGTATCCTCCGGCAGGGCTGATACGTCCGCACCAGTGTCCAATCGAAACTGCACCTCCTGTCCGTTGACGTACAGTTGTACGTCAACGGACAGGAAGTGCAGGAACTGCGTTCTCCACGGGGTCGTTCCACCGTTTCTGATTGCTCCCAGGAAGCTCGGACTTTCCGGAGACTTGCCTGATTGGAGATGAAGCACTCGCGATGAACGGCATACCGTGGCAAAATGTCCCTTTTTGCGGCACTTCTTACAGTACACTTTTGACGCGGGACATTCTTTTCTGGAGTGAGTTTCTTGTTTACCACACCAGTCGCACGAACGCCGAGTCTGGGATTGCCCAACTGGTTTGCGCTTGCTGTCGACGCGTCGTGGTTGGCTAGCTGTATGTAGGCGATCGATGGCAGCTGTTCCTTCTGGGGAGCCGGCCGCATGAATATGCGGTTGCTGCTTGAGGACTTCTTCGAACTGCTTTACGCAAAGTACTGCTTTCTCCAGTGTGAGGTCTTGTTCAAGCTGAAGTTTCGTCGACAGCTTCTGGTCACGCACGCCGACGACAATCCTGTCACGGATTAATTCGTCCTTTAAGTCGCCGTAGTCGCACCGCTCGGCTAAGGTGTGCAGAGCTGTGATGAAGTCTGTCATTGGTTCACCTTCGTCTTGTATGCGGCGATTGAAGAGCGCTCTTTCATAGATGATGCTTTTCTTGACGACGAAGTGACTGTCGAAGGCTTCGATGACTTTGACATACTTCTTCGCGTTTGCGGCTGTCAGACAAAGTGCCGTGAGGGCGTCTTCAGCTTTGTCACCCATGATGTAGATCAGGCACGTAGGCAAGGGGGGGGGGGGGGGGCCCGGCCCCCCCCCCGAAATTTTTCCAGCCCTCTATATTCCCAGGGTACTTTTTTTGTTTTTGCCATGGAAAGATTGTCTTTTGAAAAATTAGGCCTTGGGCCCCCCCCCCCCCCCCGAAAAAAAATCCTGGCTACGTGCCTGATGTAGATCAATGAGTTGATTTGATCAGTGTCTGGTTGGTGATGAAGACCACTGGCGGTTCGGAAACGCTCCCACCTTCGCTTCCAGGCACTCCATTGCTCGGCGATGAAGCTGAAGGCTTGAGGGGGTTGGAGTTGGATGCGCTGATCGCTTTGAGTTCCTGATTCAGTCATGGCAGGAGGTTTTGATGAGCACTCACTTGGCGACGTGAGGTATCGTAGCTCAAACTTCTGACACCATGTTCTATAGTGATGCGCAGTAGAGTTGAATTAAAACTGTTTATTAACTCTAACGCTACATGACTGGGCGACGTCCTATGCGTCGTACCGCGATGCGAGTCGAGCGTCCAATGCACCCGGGTAGATCACGCGCCTCCCGGATACCTGAAGCCCGTGCCACCTGAGACCTGAGCCGCGTCGCTCTCTCCACATACCGTACCGTCCGGCGCATAGCAACCGTAGGGCATGCATCTTCGAGGCCGTTCGCTGTTTCGGTTGAGCGTCAGAGATGGCGCTTGATGACTCCCGACACTGCAGTGGCAAGTAAGCGGATCAAGAGGAGCGAGTGAAAGAACTGTGGATGACGCATCTTTAGAATTGCTCACCAAGAGGGTGGCCTGAATTCAGTCTTGAAAGGCGATTGGAGTGGACAGTGAAAAAGAGCATCAGCATCCTGATGTTTCTTTTCAGACTTGTAGGTGATGTCACGTTGTATTCTTTAACTGGACTGTGGAATCCAACAACTGTGATGTCCAGATAGGTTCTTGAGTGAAGACAGTCGGCACAAGGCAAAGTGGCCAGTGCCCACTGTAATGTGGTGACCCGCAGATAAGGCTGAAATTTTTGCAAGAGCCAAACAATGCCAGTCCTACTGAGTAATTGTCTTTTTTCCTGCTGACGTGAGTGTGTGACTTGCATACGCCACCACGTATTGTCGGGAGTTTTTCTGATGTTGCCAAAGAGTGGCACAAATGCTGTGGCATCAGTATTTCAGGGGTGCAACAGCCGAATTAGGATTTGGAGCAATTTTTGGAGCAGCAAAACGTTGCTTTTGGTGCATGAAAATCCAAATTTGGAGCTGTACAACAAATAAGACTTACTTTTATAAAAGAAAAATATGTCCACAAACTAGTTAACATCACCTAACTTGTGCACAGTGCGCGTACGTGAGCACTGCTATTTCAATAAAAGCAGTCTGTTGAACCACCCCACAGTGCAAAAAATGCCGAAGTCCACATTAGCGCATAGCCTGTCAAACCATTTGACAGCTAGGCGCTGCATATGCTATTGTCGCAGAAACATCATACACCGCTCTGAATGATCGCTAGTAAATTTTTAGATGTCAACAATCACACTAGTACTCGTTATTATATGGCGCATGCACGCATGAGTAATTAAGGAACAAAATTAGCTGTGTCCCGTGACGAGTACTAGTAGCCCCTCCTAAACCATAGTACGCTTTTCCGCATAGCAAAGGTGTACTTTGGCAAAAGTGGCTTAAAAAGCGTTCTGCATGTGATAGAACAAGGCCAGGAAATTTTAGAACCGCTGTCCTTTTTTCTTTTCTTTCGGAGTGAGGTTAGGTATAGTGAACTAGTAGTTAAGGTTTAGAGCCTAGAATATACCAGCATATTCTAGGCACTAGTTAGGGTTATGGTCTGCACGTCTGGATTGGATTGGATGATGATTTCCCATTTCTCCATTTCTTGCTAAAGTTAGTGGTACTGAGAAAATTCTGAGGCTGGTTGGGTATTTTGGCGCAGCGTGGAACAATTTCAACGAATTTCATGGTTTTGGCTCAGCTCAGCACAAAATTAAGGAATCAACTTGATCTGGGGGGGGGGGGGGCTCCGGCTCCCCTAAATATCAGTACCTCAGGACTCCAATAAAGTGCTTGTTTTGTCATGTATGAAATTGGCGCAAGTGGCACAGCTGTTGCACCCCTGGTATGTAGAAGAGTGGGCACAGTGGAGTCAAAATGATAACACCAGTTCAGATATGACTGCATACTTGAGGGTGTCAGAACAGTGGGGAGCAAACCCTCTCCCTTCTCTCTCACTATATATATATTGTTACGGGGGGTTTATTGAGGATTCTACGAGAGCGACGATCGTATAGCAGCAGCGCGCAGGGTGTAGCCAGAGAGCGAATTGTCGGTGTGTGCCAGCCGATGGCGATGGGCCTTCATGCTTGCCGATCTTCTTCCTCACAATCACCCCCGGTATGGAGAGGTAGCCATCCTGGCGATCTAGATAGAGGTCAGAGGATCATAATATGCCTTGAGGCGGTCAATGTGGACTGTCTCTCGCCCGCGACGACGGAGATCGGAAGATGGCGTAACGGGTTCGACCACGTAATTGACAGGGGAGGTTTGCGCAACCACGCGGTAGGGTCCGTGGTACTTTGGAAGGAGCTTAGATGAAAGGCCGGGAGCAGCAACTGGAGGCACCCCAAGCCACACGAGGGAGTCGATAGGAAAAGGGTCCGGAGGTGGCTTGGAGTCATGGCGCTGTTTTTGACGACACTGTTCATCATAGGTGAAAGATCGGGCAAGTTGTCGGCATCTCTCAGCGTGCTGGGCGAGCTCAGACACAGGTTGGCAGTCAGCAGGGTCGGAGTGATACGGGAGAATTGTATCAATCGTGCTGGAGGGCTCGCGGCCATAAAGCAAAAGAATGGTGAGAATCCGGTAGTGGCTTGGCAGGCGGTGTTCAGGGGCGTAGCCACGTTAGGGCACACCCGGGCCCGTGCCCCCCCCCCCCCGAAATTTTTTTTTGCCATAGCATACTGAGCAGAAAATGACACTCGACCACATCTGCCTGCTCGTCCCCACTACAGATCAAGGAGGTGCCCCCCCCGAAAAAAATGTCTGCCTACGCCCCTGGCGGTGTTGTACGCGTATGTGACAAACGGAAGTACAACATCCCAATTGCAGTGGTCTGAGGCAACATACATAGACAACATGTCACCAAGGGTCCGGTTAAATCGTTCTGTTAAGCCATTGGTCTGTGGGTGATAAGCGCTAGTAGTGCGGTGAATAATTTGGCATTCAGATAGGAGGGATTGCAGCACGTCCGAGAGGAATACACGTCCCGATCACTCAGGAGTTCACGAGGTGCGCCATGGCGAAGAATGAAGTTGTGTAGAATAAATGATGCAACGTCTTTTGCTGTTGAAGCAGGCAAGGCGGCGGTTTCAGCATACCTTGTCAAATGATCTACGGCAACGACAATCCATCGGTTTCCAGCACCAGTGCATGGAAGGGGCCCGTATAAATCGATGCCGACGCGGTCAAACGGGAGGGGTGGGCATGGGAGTGGCTGGAGAGGTGCTGTGGAGAGGTGCGAGACTGGTTTGCGTCGTTGGCAGGGGATGCAAGAGCGGACGTACTTGCAGACGAAGTTGTACATGCCCCGCCAATAATATCGTCGACTGAGACGCATGTACATCTTAGACACTCCACCGTGACCACATTGTGGGTCATTGTGGAAAGCGGAGCACAATTCGTGACGAAGATAACGGGGTACGACTAGTAACCATGTGCGGCCGTCGTTGTGGTAGTTGCGGCGGTATAAAAGTCCGTCGCGGATAGCGAAATGCTGTGCCTGGCGTCGCAGTGAGCGAGGTGCCGACGCTGTCGGAGGGCTTGACAAAAAGTTCAAAATGGTGGCGATCCATGGGTCGTTTCGTTGTTCTGAGGCCATGTCCAGGATGTCAAGCGGCGACATATCTTGATCGCGAGTAGAAGTGCTGTCGTCTGAGATGAGGGGAAAACGAGAAAGGGCGTCAGCGTCAGAGTGTCGGCGGCCAGAGCGATAGACGACGCGGATGTCGTAGTCCTGGATTCGGAGAGCCCAACGAGCGAGGCGGCCTGACGGGTCCTTCAGGTTCGACAACCAGCAAAGAGCGTGGTGGTCCGTTACGACGTCAAAAGGACGACCGTAAAGATAGGGGCGAAATTTCTGAAGAGCCCATATGATAGCCAAGCACTCTTTTTCTGTGACGGAGTAATTGGTCTCAGGTTTCGTGAGCGCACGACTGGCATAGGCGACCACGTATTCGGTGTTGGCGTCCTTGCGTTGTGCGAGCACAGCACCAAGGCCAACACCACTGGCATCAGTGTGAATTTCTGTCCGTGCGCCGGGATCGAAGTGGCGCAAGATTGGCGGAGATGTAAGCAGGCGGCGAAGAGTCGTAAACGCGTGATCACAGGCTTCCGACCAGGTAGACAGTTCATTGTCGCCGTGGAGAAGTGCATTCAAGGGTGCGATGACATTAGCGAAATTGCGAACGAAGCGTCGAAAAATGAGCATAGGCCAATAAAGCTGCGTAGTGCTTTCAGGGTAGTGGGCTTTGGGAAATCGGATACGGCCCGGAGTTTAGCAGGATCGGGGAGAATGCCTTCTTTGGAGACAACGTGGCCAGGGGCGTAGCCAGGGGGGGTGGGGGGGTTGAAACCCCCCCCCCGAAAATTTTCAGTTTTGCTTGCGTATATTACACGCGCACATACAAACGCACGCACCAACATACATAAAGTATGGTTGAACCCCCCCCCGAAAAAATTTTCTGGCTACGCCCCTGAACGTGGCCTAATATAGTCAGTTTTCGAGCCGCAAACTGGCACTTTTTCAAGTTAAGCTGGAGGCCAGCATTCTGGAGACAGGTCAAAACTTGATGTAAACGGTGCAGATGAGTCGAAAAATCTGGGGAAAAGACGACAATGTCATCAAGATAGCAGAGACAAGTGCGCCACTTCAGGCCGCGCAGGATGCCGTCCATCATGCGTTGAAAGGTCGCGGGCGCGTTGCAGAGACCGAACGGCATTACAGTGAATTCGTACAATCCGTCTGGTGTTACGAACGCCGTTTTCGAACAGTCAGCGTCAGCCATTGGCACTTGCCAGTATCCAGAGCGGAGATCCAAGGAAGAAAAGAACTCCGCACCCTGCAAACAGTCCAGGGCGTCATCGATACGGGGTAACGGATACAGATCCTTTCGGGTAATCTTGTTAAGCCGTCGATAATCGACGCAAAATCGTATGGTACCGTCTTTTTTCCGAACCAGGACGACTGGCGAGGCCCAGGGACTGTTGGAAGGTTGAATGACACCGCGTTGGAGCATGTCTTTCACCTGCTCATCGATAACGTGCCTTTCGCTCACCGATACTCGGTAAGGACGCTGTCGAATGGGCGCATGGCTTCCAGTATCGATGGTGTGCGACACAGCCGTCGTGCGGCCAAGCGACGTTGCGTGGGAGTCAAACGAGGATGAGAAACCTTCGAGCAAGCGAAGAAGCTGGTCGCGCTGCGTCGTCGTAAGGTCGCTTGCAATAGTTGGTGTGAAAGACCGCGGCAGTGACTGAGGAGGCGAGGTCTCAAGGGCGGCCAGGTCAGCGGAGTCTTCCATGATGTCGAAAATTGAAGAAGATGGCAGTGGTTCGGCTCTCCCTAGGCTTTCACGGTGGCGCAGGGTGACTGGTGCGGCCGTTGGGTTTGACACGTACATCACAGAGGTGCCAGAATTGAACTGAAGGACGGCAAATGGCAGTGGTAGTGATCGGCGGCGAAGTAGAAGGTCAGAGGGTGCGAAAAGCAAGGTGCCGTCGGTGATAGAAATACAAGAGATGCTGACAAGAGCAGTAGACCAGGCCGGTATAACGGTGTCTTCGGAAACTGCGATTTTACAAGAGTCTGTGTGGTCATTGATAATATCTGGGGAAAACGGAAACAACTCGATTTCGGCGCGGGCGCAATTGATGATCGCATGGTGCGTAGAGAGAAAATCCCAACCTAATATCACGTCGTGAGAACATGATGGCAACACGATGAATTCGATGACATAGACGACATTCTGAATGACGACACGGGCTGTGCAGGCGCCGGACGGCTCGACGTGCTGTGCGTTTGCGGTACGAAGAGATAGTCCAGAAAGTGGTGTCGTCACTTTTCCGATTCGGCGGCAAATGCGGGCATCAATTGCTGAAAGAGCAGCGCCAGTGTCGACGAGGGCTAGCGTCCGTATTCCTTCTATGGCGACATCAATAACGTTCTTCGGGGAAATTTGAGGCCTTAGACATTTCGCTGGCACCGCAGTTCTTGCCTCCTGAACTGCGCTAGTTAGTTTTCCTGGCGCAGAGGGCTCCGCCGTCGTTGCATGGGTGAAAGGGAACGGCGGTGAGGAGAAGGCGAGCGGCGGGAGGAGAATGGTGCCTCAGCGACAGGAGCAGATTCGCGGTCGTCCGAATAACTACGGCGGGGCTGACGTGGCGCATACGTGACCCATGGTGGACGCATATTGTTGGAGACGTGCGGTACACGAAAGCGACAGTAACGTGCCACATGTCCAGGAAGACCACAATGAAAACAGATAGGACGGTTGTCTTCTGTGCGCCAAGGATCTTCAGCTCGTGCGTACTGTACTGCTGGTCGAGCGGGTGGAGATACAGGCGGGCGCATATGTGGGCGACGTGGGCCGTAACTTTGTAGCACAGGCCTCGAAGCGACTTCAGCGTACGTCAGAGGAGCAGCAGTTGGAGCCTGAAGGAGAGAAGGTGGAACTTGATCGGCTACCTGATCCCTGATGATGTTTTGGAGAGCGGGCGCCAATGGAGGACTCGACTGGCCGTGCATAAGCGGCATCAGCGAAAGCTGACGAGCGACTTCTTCTCGAACGAAATCCTTAATCTGTTGCAGCAGGGGTGTGTGATCGGGAGCAACAGCCAAGCCGGACATTGAAGTCGCGGGTGGTAGAGATTGGCGGGTGGCTGCACGTTGTTTGCGCAGTTCATCGAAGCTTTGGCAAAGGCTGACTAGGTCAGAGACTGTTGATGGGTTCCGCGCCAGCAGCATCTGAAAGGCATCGTCTTCGATTCCTTTCAAGATATGCCCAATCTTCTCGGCATCGGTCATTGCTGCATCAACGCGGTTACATAGGTCAAGAACGTCTTCTATGTAGCTTGTGAAATTCTCACCGCTCTGCTGCGCACGAGCACGCAAACGTTGCTCAGCTCGAAGCTTGCGAACGGCGGGACGCCCGAATACCTCCGTCACGTGAGTTTTGAAGGCAGCCCATGTCGGGAGGTCACGTTGGTGGTTTCGATGCCACACGCTGGCGACACCGCTCAAGTAAAATGACAGGTAGTTGAGCTTTCCTGCGTCGTCCCAGCGGTTTATCACGCTCACTCGTTCGTATTCAGCGAGCCAGTCTTCCACATCTTGCTCTTCCGCACCGCTGAAGATTGGTGGGTCGCGTTGAGGGAACGGGCCAGGGCAGAGCACGGTAGTCACCGTGGCACCGGGTTGTTGTTGCTGCATTGGTCCCCCTTCAGTCATTGTAGAGGCGGGCTTGAGTTTCCCGTACCTCTCGCTCTCGCGTATTCGCTCTCTGGCTACGCCCTGCGCGCTGCAGCGACGATCGTAGCAGCAGCGCGCAGGGCGTAGCCAGAGAGCGAATTGTCGGTGTGTGCCAGCCGATGGCGATGGGCCTTCATGCTTGCCGATCTTCTTCCTCACAATATATATATCTTGTGACGCAACGGTTAGCGCGACCTTTATTAGGCTCCGAAGGCACGGTGAAGCGACCACACCGAGGCACAGATCACAATCAAGCCGAGTTCCCACTACAGATGAAGACGACGAACACCCATGATGATGACCATGTACGAGGAGGGTAGATGTGTCTGATGAATGCCCACACTAACTTTCCCCCCCACGCGAGAGCGGTCATCCTGACCGCGGGTTAAAGCGAAGAACGCCTTGCGAAAGGCTTCATGCGTGATACGTGGACTATCTCTGCAGCCCGGCAGCGGCGGTCCGCTGGGAGAACAACGGGTGCCACGCGGTAGTTGACGGGAGACGTTTGCTCCAAGACCGTGAGGGGCCAATAAAGCGTAGTTGAAATTTGTCGCACAAGCCAGGAGTGCGAATGGGCGTAAGAAGCACCACTTCATCGCCACGGCTGAAGGACACGGCGCGATGAGAGGCATCATAGTCAAGCTTGCGGTCCTGTTGCCTTGCTTCAGTGTTGACGCGAGCCAGCTGGCGGCAGTGAAGCAGCCGGGACGTATTCTTCACTGGTGGATGGAGATGGTTTAACAGGCGCAGAGAAGAAGGAAACGTCGAGGAAAGAAGAGGGCAAACGACCATGGACGAGGTAGAATGGCGAGTAACCTGTTGTGCGCTGTACGGAGGTATTGTACGCGAAAGTCACGAACGGCAAAATTGCGTCCCAGTTTCTGTGATCCGGATATACATGGCTATCATGTCTGACAGCGTACGATGAAAGCGTTCAGTCAGCCCGTTCGTTTGAGGATGGTAACTGGAGCTTGTTTTGTGGGTGGTGCCGGATGCCTTGAGCACTTCGTCAACGAGTTGTGAAAGAAATGCCTTTCCACGGTCGCTCAGGATGACACGAGGAGCACCGTGACGAAGGATTAGGGATCGGAGTATAAAATCAGCAACTTCGGGAGCTGATGCGGAAGCCGCGGAAGCTGTTTCGGCGTAGCGTGTCAGATGGTCGACAGCTGTAACGATCCATCGATTACCGGCGACAGTCATAGGGAGTGGACCGTACAGATCGATGCCAACTACCTCAAATGGCTCCAGCGGACACGGGAGTGGTTGTAGTTGACCGCTTTGAGCTGATGTGGGAAGCTTTCGACGCTGACAAAGGACGCACGAAGCAACGTACTTCGCTACAATATATATATATATATATATATATATATATATGTATATATAAGTGCACACACAGACTAACAGGGGCACGTAATTCAATGTTTCGGCCTGGGACCCGCCTTTTTCGAGAGTGAAGTTTGCAAGGTTTCAAAGTACATCTGTTCTACCTATACTAAATGCTCCCTCAGAGAGAGAGGAGGAAAACATTTATACATCCTCTTGGAAAACCAGGAACGAATGCACACAGCCACACATACACTGTATGTACAGACGGTGCTTCGAGGTTAAAAAGATGCTTCTATTCCTGCAAGCCATAAGGGAGCACAAGGCAGCATCAGGGGGTGCGAGGAGGTAAAAAAGTGAGCGGAAAAAAGAGGCCACCTCAAAGTGGCACCAAAGCTCTAAGAGGCATATGATACTGGTGGCGACTTCGCTATAGTGAAAGTGGGAATAGATGTGCAGTTCTTCACAGAGGCTCGTGCCGCAGTTCGGTATATGGCGCAGCATCAAATTCTGGGGACCAGAATTGGCCCAAATATATGGTTCTTGGAATTCGTGTCTAAGTGATACGTCACTATGTCTTTACGACACTATCAGCCACCCTAAGCCTTCTAAACATGAAGAAACACCATTCAGCTATCGGCACACTTATGTTGGCGCTTGACACAATTCTGGGTACGAAGGCAGGTAGCATGTCTTCATGGAAATTGTCTCAAGCAAGCCTTGTGATCTATACAACTGTTGTTCTCTGGCTTCATGACACTCTCCTAGAGAGAAAAGCCTACAAGTTTTTTTTAACTAGCGGGACACTAGGATTGTCTAGAAAACCTGTTCTCCATCATACATCCCTCAAAAATGGCTCTAAATGCCTATATGATATGATAATTGTTTGTTTGCTCGAGCGAATTTTTTGCAAACACTGATGACAGCGAACTACAATGCTGACGATGGCAAGTATCTTGTTAAGGTTCTGTCAAAAAGCCTGAGGGCCCCACCAAAGCTGAAGCAACATGTATACGTACTGACAACATGGAAATACTATTCATTCAGGAGTTATCATTACCTGATCAAGCCATCCTGTTTCACATTGATGGGTTTCTTATGAAGAGCATCATCTATGCCGTCCACACGTGCAAACAGTGCAAGGCTGCAGACTTAGGGTCCAGCAGCAGTAATCGTGCATATCTAACACTGTTGAAGGAATGTGTAACCGACCGCAACAACCTCCACTCAAGGAGGTTTAACTCCACTATCCGAGCAATATGGTCATGAGCGCCTTAAATTTTGTAAAGAGCACTCGTCGCAAAATCACCAGTGCAAATCCTAACTGATTATCTGAGCAAGATTATTTTGTCAAATCTGGAAATGTGCGAGCACCATAAGGAAGTCATGGAGAAAATGCTCGTCTCACAAGCTACACAAAGCTGCACTTCACCAACTTGGAGCAAGAGTAGTTTGTAGAAATACATCTGCAGCAGTAACCTTGCAGTGAGCTCTAAAATCGCCATGTAGTATCCTATAAAACCCACAGAATATGCCCTTTGATCTTAATTTAGGAATGGAGTTACATTGGCTCCTTTAGTCAGTACAGTAGGTGTGCGTATAGTGTTGCATTTTCTGTATTTTTCCCTTCATTATTTGCATTTCATGCTGTAGATCGCAGTTCCTCCTTCAGGCCAGGATTTAGTGTACAAGTGAAATGAATAAAAGCCTTCGAAAGTTTGTTCTGCATGCTCATTATGCCTGTTTTTAAAGCTCCGCATGTGGTTAAAGCTTGAGCGAAAATATTTACTTATATTTCCCTCTATTGACATAAATACCAGACCATGCATTCACAAAACTCTTAGTTAACTGCAGCATCTGTCACAGGTAGCACAAGAATACAGCTATTCGATGTTGCTCACTTTCTACGCCAATAGGTACATTGAAGCAAAACAAGCCACGCTTATTGGATGAGATATCGTCCAATAAACGAGAAATGAAGAATTGCACTTGAGATCAAGTACAATGCTTTAGAATGAGAAGAAAATGGTGATACTATGAATGAAACCGTAACTAAAATAATTTCTGAAGCAGCATTTGAAGTTGGAGGCAACGCACCAAGACAAGGAGTAAGCAAGCTTTCTCAAATCACCGAAGAATTCATGCAAAAAAGAGAGATGAAAGAAAGTACATGAACAGATAAAATACGATTTGCTGAGCTCTCAAAACTGTCCAATAAAAGCAAGCCTGGTGACATACAAAACGATAATATCAAAGATGTACAGGCAGCATCAAGGCAGCCAAAAGAAAACTTTGTACGGGAAGGACCTTAATACATGCCATCAAAGATAATCAGGGCGATATCAACAATTTTAACAGTATAGTTGTGAGAGTAGTTGACGATTTTTATCCTGTACTGTAGATCTCTAATGTAAATCATAGCTACTTTGAGTGAAGGCAGAATCGAACATGACATTGAAGCCTCAACCGTAATTATTAATGAGGTTGAGTATTAATGAGGCCCTACAAGGTATGTCACATAGAAAAGCGGCCAGAGGTGACTACATTACCAATTTAATCAAAGGTGGAGGATATTTTATACTTAAGCAGCCAGCAATGCTCCACACATTATGCCATAAAAACTTGAAATATACCAGCTAGTTGTAAAAACGCCAATATTTTGCTAATATGTACACAAAAGGGGAGGCACGAAATACTTGAAGAACTGCAGATGAATCGACCTTCTTTCAGCATAGTACAAAATATTCACGAAGATGGCTTGAAATAGGAATAGAGCCACACTTGACTTTAATCAACGCAGAGAGCAAGCTGGTTTCAGGAAAGGGTACTCTACCATAGATCACCTTCATGCGATTAAAGAAATAATTGAGAAATCTGGCGAAAACAAAACCCCTTTGCGTGGCATTTATAGATTACAAACAGGTATTCGACTGGGCAGAGATACCAGCGGTTCTGGAGGCATTGCATCGACAAGGAGTACGTGAAACACACGTGCATGCCATTATCTAATGCATACAGAGGTTCCACAGCCACTCTGCTCCTCCTCAATAAAAGCAGGAAAATTGCAATCGAGAAAGGGGTCTGTCAAAGAAATACAATCTCTTCATTGTTACGCACCAGGTGCCTAGAAGTGTTTAAGTGAGATATTGGAAAAAAAAATAGGAATAAAGATTGACAAATAATTGCAGAATAAACTGTACTGTTCTCGCTGCGCTCTCATGCTTATCAGAACAATCTAAAATAATCGGAAATGTTCGACATTCTGGTGTGACACACGCTAGGCAGTGGTTACACGTGTAATGGGACGCTCTGCAAGAAGGTTTGCCGACCAGAAGACAGGATTTTGGTGCAGCCGATGCCCTAACGAAGTGCTCATCCGTACTAGAACAGAGAGCAAGACAAATCGTCCAAGAGGCTTTGTAGCCCTGGAAGATGTGGTGCTGCCTGAAGAAGTGGCTTACATGATAAACAAGTGCCTGAAGTACATGCAGTTACGAGCCTTTGGTTTTCACCTCACGACCTACTAGCTCTTAACTGGAGTGTTTTCAAGAAGCGCGGGAAAGATGCCTTGTAGAAGGTGTAGAAGCCCTCAAGAAAATGGTGAGCACGAAGGCCACCAAGCATGCATGTGAAAGACCACTAGAAGTGTCGCCTTGTTGTTCAAGCAAAATAATCTGCGGTTGCTTCAGGCCGATAAGAATTGGTTTCATCGTTTTAAGAGAAGAGGAATTCAACAGAAAGGTGGGAGAAGCGATCACCAAGAACTTCGTGCACGTAAAGCCTAGTGCCACAAGAATCAAGAGCAGAGCTGCAGCTCTGTGCAAGGATCTTGAATTCACTAGGCTTGCTAGTTCAATAACTAGCTGTAGAAAGAAAACGCTTTCGGTTTTCTTCAGTGCAAAGACTCGTAAGGACTCTCTGCCATTTAGAACAATTGTCAGTAAGAAAGGAATGTGGCAGTTCCTAATCATCAGCCAATTTCTGCAGCAACAGTTGAGTGCTTTACATGTTGAAGACTCTTTCGCCACAAAAAACTCTGGGGACATTGTCTGATTTTTTAAGGCCAACCCAGCCCTCATGTAGGCTATGCTTTTTCTGTGGATGTTTGAAGCATTATTTTATTCATTGTCTCATGATGAATGTTCGTGGTAGTCAGAGAGTGCATTGAGGGAAATGGTGAGATATAAGCTTCCAGAACAATGCTGGAGTGACGATCGACAGTTTCACGTACTTGTTAGATTTTTATTTACAAGCCACACTTACCTTCTTTACAATGACTTTTACATTCAGCAGCAGGGCATATGTAGAGGATCTTGTGTTACCCCTGCCCTATGTAATATATTTTTCAGCCGCCACTGACTGCTCCCCGAGTCGTGACCTCGCTGATCAAGGGATACTTAGGGCCTTCAAATATGTAGTGACTTTTTAATTGTTACTTCCAAGCATATAACCATGACCTACGCTGATTCAGTGAGTAAAGTTTCAACCAGCTTTAGACAATATGGCAAAGGTTTAGTGTTTATGCACGAAATTCCATCTGACGGTTCACTGCAGTTTCTAGATTTGAACATTAAATTTAGTTTGCGTCATATCTGCTGGCAGTATATATGCACCAAGAGTGCAGAAAAAGCTTCTGACTTTTGATTACGTGCATTCAAGATAATCAGGAGGGCAACTGCAAGTTTGGCGCTGGAATCGATTCTTACTAAATCATGCATGATAGATTCCTAATCAAATTAATAGGCTGCTTTCAGCCGGCTTCCCCTTCGAGATCATCACGGCTGTAGCTGAGAAACTTTTCAATAAGATAAAAAAAGAAAATCTTGGCAGCAGCACAGAGCGCCTGCGCAGCAACGTCGGCTTGAGCACCCATCCCCTGTTTACGGAGTTTTTCATTCCATCTGCCACTTCCTGCCATTTTTTTGCGCAGCAAGAAGTTCACCGTTGTGCTATATATGCACAAAGACGCCCAAAACTTGAAAAGGGTAGCAGACAGGCATGGCGTTCAAGTGTTTTTTCTGTGCCAAAAAAGCTTGCCGGCTTATGTCCAAGGGTCGGCAAGAACGGAGAACGACGAAGCGGCTGCGGTAAAAAGCATGCCGAAATGTTCGTGAAATGTGCCACAGGAGTGGTTTACCAAATCCCGCTCATGTGCGGACGAGCATACGTGGGCCAAACAGGGCGCTGTATGAATGAACGCATGGGGGAGCATGCTGCGTCAATTACAAGAACAAAAGGAGAGAACTTGGCCACTCATTGCAGTTCATGCTTGGGATGCGAGCCAGTATTAAAAAAGGTAAAAATTCTAGGCAGGAGCAAGGACAGAGTAGTGCGTGACGTGTTAGCTTTTAATATTAAGGAAATGGGTGATGAGCTGCGTAAGCGACACTTTTGTTCCTATGTACAGCACGGAACGCAATCTTCTGCTCAGCTTTTGCTGATGTGAGGTAGGCTTGGCGTGTACATCCTCCTCCTTTCCTCCCCCTTCTCCTATTTATTCCTGTGGGACATGTGCAAAAAATCCATATATATGCAGTGACCAAATAAATAAAGCCAATTGATAGTTTGCGCTCTTTCCGTCTACTTCACTTTTTTCCTATGTTCGCCCAACTGTATGCGCAACGATTCCCACCATAGACATGCACCAACTCGTCCAGCAAGAAGTTCTTCAAAAATTAATGGGTCGGTAACATGAAAACAGAAAAAGAAACGCGTGCGGCAATATCTTGGCGATTTACGGTTTGCAGACGACATCGTACTCTTCAGCAATGATGGCGGCAAATTGCAAAAAATGATTGAAGACAAACAGTGAAAGCATCAAAATACGGTTGAAGATGAATATGCGTAGAAGACAAAGATAATGGTAGGTGGTCCGGCAACAGCGTGAGAATTGGTGATAGACAACTGGACCCTTGAATCAGTCTAAGAGTCTGTCTGTCCATGGCAAAACATTAACAGATGATGCCTAGTCATGTAAACAAAACCCAATGAACATAAGGATGAGATGGTGTGCAGACATATCTCTACTCCTGACTGAATGAAGGAAGGGAATTTTTGAGGGCTCGCTTCTTTGACACAACCTTAATGCTAACTCCCGACTGGTAACTTATCATTGTCACTGAAGCAGAAAGCGTACAACCATTTATTTTGGGGCAGAAGCCTGGAGAATGACAAAGAAACTTGAGAAAAAGTTAAGGACCACACAGCATGCAATAGAACAAAAAATTATAGGCATACAGGTAAAACTTAGATCTAACGATACCCGATTTCATGAAGTTCACGATGTAACGAAGAAATTTACATTCCCTGGTTCAATGCTATCCAACAATGCCAACAGGGTTCAATGCTATCAACCTCAATTGACGAAGCATCCATGGCACAAAACTTGCCGAATTGCTTCCGAGATGAATGAATAAAAAAAAAGTGGCGATTTCTTTCTCATTCTGACACACTCAGACGGGTTTTTCTTCGAGCATGCGCTTTATCGATCCCATTAAAACGTCCAGCTTGCCCTAGTCATGACACTAATTTAATTTTGTCAAGGCAGCACACCGTGCCCATGCACATGGAACAGTGTACTCAACAGTCATTAGCGCTCTTACGTACCAGATGGCGCAAGGGGTGGCAGTTCGTGTCTGTAAACGGTCAAACAGAAACGCTACAGTGGTTGCTTTCATTATCTTATAGTTTATGCTACATGTGGCATTGATTATCTCTTCGCAACTTCCTTGTTTCGCCTGCTCGCACAACTGCTGCACTTGTTCTCCCAGTCTTTGCGTGTCGGCAGCTTGTCATATCTTCGGGCGACCACCATCTGGACTGCATCGCCCGGATAGCCCGGACCACTGATCTCCAGGTCAGTGGCCCGGACATGGGAGGCTCTAGAGTTACTGTATATGCTACCTTTAGGTAGGTAGCATATACAGTAACTCTAGGAGGCTCCACGTCTGCGTCGCCCTCGCGGACGTTTCACAAGCGCAGGTGTGGGCTAGAGGCAAATAAGATGCCGCAGTAGCTGTTGTGTGTCACTAAGCTACAATTTTAGATTTCGAAGGACTGAAAAATGTTTTTCTCGAACTTACGCACTTCCAGATTTAACAAAATAATTTGAGCATGGTAATCACTAGAGACCGGATTTTAGGCAAATGGATATTTTGCTCATTACGCTCCTATCACGCCACTTTGTCGTATGAGCATGAATTAGAAACTCAGGAGGGCTTTTGTAGTGTTTTTATAGTGCCTATAAATGCCTATTTTTGGCGTTCGTGCCTGTGCCCGTAAGTGAATGCCCATTTCCAAAACTGGCGCCTATATGAACACTATTTAACCTCAACTTTCGCTTCCCGGTGCCGTTTGAGCCCGTTATTCACGTTACCACGCAACATTGACTTTTCAGAACTCTATGGGGTTCAACCTAGTCCTCTAGTTCAACAAACTCCCGGAAAACAACCGCTAGCAACAGTGAAATGGGACGCGCCGGCGAGCATCTGTCGCCATGCTGACATGGTGCGAGTGGTTGGCGAATGCAAAATTTCGGAGAGCAGTCAGGGTAGAATGAAGAGCAAAGAAGAAAGAAAAAATGCGATGTGCACGCAGCTATTGTTTAGTTTGTAATTTACTTTTTAAGGCGTTCACTGCCAGGGGAGAAACTGGTTTTTACGCGATTCGACCCGGCCAATAGGGAGAATCCTTCTGGTCTTTTAGCGACCTGGATGCCTGCTCCTGCTCTACGCTTCTCAGTCATGCCGAAAAGAAAGGCACAGAGGTTTGTGTTGATTCGACAGTGGACACTTGACTCACCGTGCTACAGAATAAGCGGAGAGACCGTGTTCTGCAATCGTGCGTGACAAAGGACAATTGCCCGGCCATGTTACTTTCAGTGTGACCGCCAGCGCGCATGCGGGCACATTGCGGCCTCTCGTGGCGGCCGCGCTAGCTATGCAGCACACGATGCTCATATCAGCCAGTGGACGTTAAATTGTATATGGCATCATTTGCAGAAACAAGAGGGAACGATTTCTAGCTGATTCTGAGAATTGCAACCCAAGCAACGCTGGCCGACTGCCGACGTTTGGCTGATCACTGGCAAATAGCCGGCAGCCGACTTCACTGGCCACCAGACATCCGAAAAGGGTCGGCCGGAGGTGCGCTGCCAGCTACGTCGGCACTAGATCGGCTGCACGATTCGCGCCACCGTCGGTGGCCGAGTGAACGCCGAGCGCGCCAAACGCTTGTCGGCACTTGGTCGGCTGCACGATTCGCACCACCGTTGGTGGCCGAGTGAACGCCGAGCGCGCCAAACGCTTGTCGGGGCGACAAGTCGGCAACACGTCGTGCCGGCCTTGGTTGCCGGCAGAGGATTCGAACAGCGTGTATTATTTTAGGGCAGCATAAAATACACTGCAGGAAGTGTAAACAACTCCTACAGTGTGATTTTTTAAACATTACAAAAATCACCTGTGACACACAACATACTTGTGGTCCTTGAGCTGATTACACCAAGTGGTAGAGATTATTTGTGCGAACAATCCAAATACATTATTGACTAAACAAAAATAATAGCGAGCCATTACATTCGTGCATGGTTTCTCCAGGCGTGCATATCTACTTTTAAAGATTTTTTCGAGACCATCATTCGCCAAGTGTGCGACAGTATTATATACATGGGCGTTAAACTAGGCTTTTGTCGTTGTTCGATGCTTAAAACTGATTCTTACAAAAATAAACGTGACTGAAGCAACAGTGAACTTCTGCCTAAAATTTGATGGCATAAATATTAAATCGTAAGATTTCATTCCAATTATTGCAAACTCAGTGGCTACAGTTAGTCAGTTGCAGTAGGTAAGTCAGTGTAATTTTAAGGTCATTAATGAACTTTATTTAGATAGGCGATTATTTATTTTGCTTTTTCATGCAAGTAATTCACCCGCTTGCATTAAACCGAGCTCACATAATACATTTATGTCATTTCTGAACTAAAACGGCCATTAAAAACCATTCTGTATAATCTAAAAGAAGCATCGTCTGTATACAGACAACATGAAGCATGAAAATTTTTGCGTGCTGCCCGAGCAGCGCTGCACACCCAAACAGTCTGTGGATAGAGAGACGCAGTGTTTAGTTCTAACAGCTAGTCCTTTATTATGTAATTTGCGCAATGTAATGAGTAAAAGTTCTTATCTTTCGCTGACGGATAAGTCAGGCAAGCGGAAATACCATATATGCTATGTGAAAAAAACTCATCAAAAGGCGTGGCCGCAATGTAAGATTTTAGTACCAATACACGAACAAGAAATATTCTTTCAAGATTGTTAGAACGAACACATAGCAATGGCAATCCACTGAAGACTCGTGCTGTGAAAAATAAAACGCAGGAGGCGGAAAAGTGCGGGAAAGAAGAGGGTCAGAAGGAACCGCGCTGCTCTACAGTATAGAGCGTGGAGTGAAAAGCACATTTAAAAAAAGAAGCAAAAAAACATGCGCTACGGCGGCCCGCGCCCCGGAAGGTCCCGGTGGGGAGAGGGAAACTTCTTTTTTTCCGCTGTTCTCCGGTTTTCTTTCTCAGCGTGGAGCCGCCTCCTCTTTCGAAGAAGCCGCACATCTGCAGGCCCGCCGTCAGTGCCCAGCAGTGCTTTTTGCCGCCAAGATAAGAAAATGGGACACGTCCGAAACAGCACCGCTAAAGACTTGCGTTTGTCAAAATTTACGCGTGTACGTCTAGGTAGCAACAAATTTTCAATTAAGTTAAAGCGAATTTATTTTTTTTTATTGTGCAATGTAGTTACACCTTTACCTCCCACAGATAATAAGCTCTGGCTGAAACCAGGGAACTACAGTTACGACGGGTATATTCCCCGATATGCCTATTTGAAAAGTTTCTGTTATCCCATCACTTTGTCAGAGGTCGCCTTGTATATGTTTGTGACATTCATCCTTTTAGCACAGCATTTCAAATAAAAATGAACCCTTGTTTTTAATAAAAGACAAAGCAGGTACACCGTAACCTACATTATAAAGAAGTTAAAATACTGCACAATTAGGATATCACTGCCTCAAGATATGAAATAATGCCAGTCAGAAGTCGCATTGTGGTCGTTTTATACGTCTTGAAAATACTAAACAAAAAGATAAGCGAGCGAATATGATGCATGGAAATGCATGAGAAACATTCCGCGGATTTGTCTAATCTTCTTACTCATACGTATAAAAGAATCGCATATAATGGAGCATTTGCGGCGGGTAACGCGCAACGCACACTGCTGTTCTGTTGGATCAATGTTAATAAAATGTTTGCTAGTTCCGTTATTTCACAGAATAATAATTATCCATAGGAGCAACACGTGCTTAAAACTGGACGCTGTAGCTTTATATTTCTATGATTCTATGGACGCTGTAGCTTTATATTTCAAGACGCATTAGACAAATGCATAGCTAGTGCCTCGCGGTAATCTGCCGTCGACGGTGCCTCGCATGCAAAACGAAAAAAAGTAATAAAATTACATTGCTAGTAGTAGACGCTTCACGTGCCGTTGACGATGTGTGTGGCTGACTGTCTGCGCAGCGTACAGTACGTTTCTACACATATATATATATGAGAGCTTAATTATCAAGTCCCTTGCCGACGCACCACATGGGACCAGGTGCACTGCTCGACACCGTTAGATTGATTTATATATTTGTCCAGCCTTACACCGGCTGCATAGAGTGATGAGGATTTGTCAGCAGAGCTCATCAATCTAACGCCGTTGTTATCGAAAGCAGAGCAAAATAACGCGACGTGGTGAAAAGTATTCGTCTCTGATCAAGTGACAAGTTGAACACCGGTCAATTTTACTTTGAAATTCAACATTTAGGTTTCGAGCTAACAAGCGCGAGCGCGTTCGGGCAGTATGTTGAGGAATAAGTCATGTAGTGCAGCTACAAACGCGATGACGTCCTTTGGTCAAACAAGGAAAACAGCAATGACCGTCAACCACAGACGTAAGGGAAACTTCCGGCTAAGGAATAACATCGAGTTTTGCTCTGAACTGACTGAAGTTAAGCTATTATTCGGATGCTGACTAGACATGCGATGGCCATAATGATGAGCGCATGCATTGACTCAATAGGGAAGTTGGAATTCGTCGGCGTTGTGAAGAATTATTCGTTTGGAGACATATCGTTAAAATATTTTTATAACCTTGAGAAATCGCAAGATTTGAACACTCTGGAGATCAATGTATTTGCCACCAGGAAGTACATAAGGATAAGAAAGTGCAATCACACGAATTTATCTTTAATGTGGCTTTACAATGGTCCATTGGGCTGCGGTATAGAATTGACTGAAATAGTTCGCAAATGGCACGTTGATTGTAACCGACCACGTACATTACACCATCTATTAGTAATAAATTTTATTGAAAATGAATTAATTCAATCTTTCTCCCATCGGAAAGGTTTTGGCTGCTTTATAGCGAGCCCCAAAAATATTAATTTCGTCACACGAAACGTGCGAAATAGAGATCTCGCGGACTGTACAACTTGCTGGAAAATTTCAGCTGCGTGTTTCAGGGGCGCGAAAGCTCTAACTGATTATATGAAAAGCTGAATTGCCAAGTGATCTTAAAATCTGGCGTTCTTGCAGCTTATTAAATGTCCATCTGTCTAAGAATGATGTCGCATTTGCAGTTCTGCTCCAATCAATAACCCCAGCACTAAAGTTATGTTTGCTGTGCCTCAGCATTCCCGAATCCAGCCGAATATTTCTGATGTGCACGTTAAGTATTTGACTAGGAAAAGGTACAATTACGGAGTTGGTTAGGGGCGGAATTTAAATGTCGAAGTTTTTCACCTGTTTCGCAAGAAACTTCGCAACCTTTAGCGATCGGGCCGCCGAGAATCCTCCGCCGCATTGTCATGAGTACCGATCAAGCCCTACCTCTTATGATGAAGCACTTATATGCTCAATGTACAGTGGTACGACATGAGTGCTTTTCAAGTGTACTGAGCGTTTACGGTTTCTGCTTGAAGCTCAAGAAAACGTACCGCCTTTGCATGCATTAGATGCAAAGCACTTGAGTTGAACAACAGCAATAAATGGGAATAAATGCGAGTGCCGAGCAGAAATTTAATTTTGATCGTGATACTATAGCGCGCTAGGCTCTATTAAAATATCTACGATTTTGAACTGTCCACCGAAAATTATCATCCCCGCCTCCGCCTTGTCTATGAGCTCAAGTGGACAGTTCGGCACTTCTGGAACGCTAGCACGGTGCTCACGCTTTAGCACTGTCGTGAATATAAATATATGATTGATCTGATCGAGCCGCATGACAAAGGGAGGACATCAGATATAATGGTTATATAGAAGTGTGCGAAGATTGAACATTTGGAATATCGAATCGAATATCGTCATACTTGATTCGGTCTTCGGGAATAGCCCATATGCGTTAATACGAATATTTCAAAATATCATCTATGCCCAAATAAACACGAAATTAGCGTAAAAATACGATAATTTCTACGGTCATAAGCTATACGTCGCTTGCAGAGCCAGAATTCGATAGTCCGCACACACTGAAGAGTTTTAAAATTTCTACTTGATGCTCAGTTTATGGTTTTCATGTTAATTTGTTTTAATGTTAGAGTACCAACGATATTTTGTGTTAACAACGAAAACGGTTCAATTCAAATTCGATCCGCTTCTTGCACGCATTAGCGCTGCCCTAAAATGTTCAGGCATGTGCTTCAGTTGAAATTTCCCGCTCCTTTTTTTTCTCACCCGAAAGAGCTGATATAAGCAACACGTGCGTTCCTCCGAAAAAAAAAAAAAGTGGTGAGATCTCTCCCAGAAAGAATGACAAGGCCTGAAAGGAGGAACGGTATGCGCACCTCTCGCGCTTTTTTTTTTCTTTGTCACAGCGCTGGGGAGGGGAGCAAGCTCTATGCGTCAGTTCCCGCCAAATTGTAGCTCTTTCGAGCGAGGACGTGCTGAAACACTGCACAGAGACGGGCAAGCACTCAGAGGCATTTCGTTTGCCTTGATCCTGGAGGCGGCCTTCTCCCATTGCCGAGGATTTGAAGCGAACTCGTAAGTGGCATTTTATTTCCTCGCTGTATCGCATGGTGAGTTTTGTCTAGCGACAAAATCAAATTTTATTTGCACAATTGATGCGTCAATCTGGTCGTCTCTTCTAGCTGGCATAATCAGAAATGTTCAGGCGAACGGCGGTTATATTTGTCCGTGGACCCAAGACTTCGTTGACGGGCAAATATGTCAGATTTTCTTGTTTTTTATTTGTGGCATCTTATTGTAAGACCGTGACATATTTTGCCGTTTTCTCTAGGGAACCCTGCAACAAGGACTGTAGTGTGAATAGCGTGCTGCGCTGCTCTCGCCAACTGAAAAGAACTCTGGTAAGATGCTTGCTGGTTACGAAAGTCTCACGCAATCGCTTTTCACATTGAATTTGGTCGCAGGTGTGCTGTAAATGCCGACTGCACAATATGTGACTGGCCCGCGGCTGCTTTGAAGGTAAGATTGTGTTCTCATTAATCTATTTATTGTACCATTTGTTTTCCAGTGACATAAACAACGAAAACCTCGATCCCCTCTCTCCACATATTATCTAGTTTGTGCGCTGTGGAGCTTGAAGCACTTCTCGGAATTTCAGCACACTCGCATTTATTGTAAGTGCAGTGTTTTTCTTATTTGTGCAGCGACAAAATTATTTTGTTTAGTTGTGTGAATAGAGTTTCTAGACGCGACATGTCTGTGCAACTGGTCAAGTAATAGTCTACCTTTCTCACAGTATTATTCATTGTTGTTTCTTTCAGTTTTTCCCGACAGAAGAAAAATGCAAGTCTCACCTCTCGACGGTAAAACGTCGCATCTGCGCACAGGGCCAAGAGCACGAGAAGTGGCCGAAAGAAGGGAGCCGATCCAACAGGAATGCCGTCCGTCGTCTTTATATTTATATATGTCAGCGTTATCATGCCGTGATCACATGGACTGTACGGTTGCGTTGCACAAGGGCTGATGCAAACGCTCCGTGCGAACAATGTTGCATGGAAAATTAGTGCATCTATACAATTGCAAAATAAAGATCTAAAGAGAGAAAACTTATATTCACGTCTTTCTTTTATTGTGTGTTACGTATTAACACGTTAACAAGTGCAGACCGTTAGAGGCGTTTAATTCCGTCTTACATGTGCACTCTGCCGTAATTAATTCAGATAGAGTTAAACGCCTTTATAAACTGCCCGTTCACATTAAATACGACACGCATCAACACACCAGAAAAACAATTGATGCGGTTTGTTAGAACACGCACAAAAAATAAGAAAAAAAAAGCAGAGCAATACTAGCGAGAAACGTCCGCAACCGACCCACGGCCGTCGGTAAATCGACGCTTATGTAAGGTCGGGCATTAGTCAACCCGCGAGCGGCATGCACTCGGCCTCGTCGGCCACGGTGGACGGGCCTACACTGGGTGCCGACGCAGGCCCATATGAGGCCAATGTCAATCCCCGAGACCGGCCCTACATCGGGTGCCAAGGTTGGGCCAACGACAGTGCAGTTGGCCAGCGACGTCAGGCCGACATTTTTGCCAAGGATAAAATGTTGCTTGGGAAGTTCCAGGCTGCGTGCTGCGCTATTAACATTTGGCTTGCGTGTTCACAGGATCCTCAACTAGCGATCGGCAGCGTTTTCTGACTATGCTGAAAAAGTGTTGCAGGACCCCTTTAAACAATAACATTTTCTGCTTTCCTGTCGCAAATAAAGGCCGCGCACATCTTCCTTTGAAATTATTTGCATTTATGTAAAAATTTATTGTGCCTATATTTACGATATTGGAGGCCCAGAACCTTGTTTTGTCTGCCTATTTTTTGCGCCTAAAACGCGCTTTTTTAGTGCCTAAAAATCCAGCCTCTAGTAATCACTTTATTGAATTCAGTTTTAAACTGTATATCTAGAAGATAGGAAAACAGTAGAGTGGATCAGGGACCAAACAGGAGCAGTACCCAATATCCTAGTAGATATTATATTAAGAGAGAGAATTGGATCTGGGCAGGTCACGTCATGAGAAAGATGGATAACCAACGGTCAATTAGAGTGTCGGAATAAATACAAAGAGATGAGAAGTGCAGCCCAGGATGGCAAAGGGTTAGACAGAACAACATTAAGAAATTTGCAAGCATAAAATGGAATTGGCTAACACAGGACAGGGTGGGTTGGAAATCACTGGGAGTGGCCAATTCGTCCTGCAGTTGATGCGAGATAGGATGACGATGATGACCTCATCACAACATAGGCACAGCACACGTTGAAAATGTGAGCGTCCCCGATTTAAGAACACTTGAAGGTGAAAGTGTTAGCACCAATGTTGAAGTCTTCACATCATCGGTCACGTAGACACTTGTGGTAGTATCCCTTGTTCAGGTTGTCTAGCACATTTAGCAGCATTTTGGTTTTCTCCGACTTCTTCTGGTGTAGTGTACTTTCGTGGCAGATGACACAAACCAGTAGGCCTGGCTACAGCGTCCTCCTTAGATCCGCTTTTCATTATCCCGTCACCCCATCGGGTGCCTGATAACGGTCGTCTGCATACGCATAGCACACACACATGCGCACACGAACACACACACATGCGCACACACACACACGCACACCGGGACCACTACCTCTGGAAATATTCTCCATGACACGTACCATGCTGCTCTTACGCAATTAAGTATGTCTATGTCGTCTGCATTGACACTGTCACGCGACTGAGTGTGCCATGGTGCCAAACATCACATTCCTCGCCTCACGAGCCATACAAGGCTTTCATGCTAGTCATTGCCCTGTGTAATTATTGTGTGTAGTTTGATGTGCATTACATTGCAGTATAACTCTTGCTTATCACTGCAATGTTACATTTTCTGTAATCTTTCTTTAGTTTTTGCTTCGTACTTGCTGTCTGATTTGTGCGAATGCCCCATTTGTGTTTAACAGTGTAAAATGGGCAGTACGTAGGCGTAGCTTGTGTAATCCACACCACACCCCCTCTCGCCTTCTAAAATCCTGGCTATGACCCTAAAATGGCATATATATGACCTACATCAATACAGAATTCTTGCCCTTAGCCTTGTCATTGCAGTGCCTGAAACTATTCAAAGTAAAAACCAATACCTGCCAATTAAAACATGACCTTGACATGTAAATCGAATATATGTGTGGGGTCCAAATGGGACAAAAGAGGAAAATATTTCTGTATTTTAATGTTATACCTTTTTTTTAACACGAAAGTGTCTTATGCCGGGGTCCATCAAGACTTCAGTGACGTATTTCTGTCACGGAAATGACGTCGAAAAAATGCATACGATCAGACGGCAAAGGAAAAAAGTCCCGTCAACGGGAGTCGAACCCATGACCTCTCGGTCCACGACAACAGATGCCGGGCATGCTATCCACAGGGCCACGGTCACACTCAAACGCTCACAACACACTCACACGCTTTACAAACGCACCTTTTACATCTCACTTTCCTCTCTCAGTGCTCTTGGTCGGCAGGGTGGTGTCGCCCTCTAGGAGCAGTAAAGTGAAGTAATGCATCATGACCGTGGCCTCCGCGATTAGCTCCTAGAACGCGTCGTTGCCACGCGTCCGTCCCATTTGGCACGTTTCCAATAGAAGTGCACTTTTGTCATACGGCACGAGGTGGCGACCTTAGCCCAAATGTTGGCCTCGCTCATAGCATCCATCCATGCCAAAAATAGCTTTGCGACGCATGCCTGCCTTGCCTGGTAGTAACAGCGTGCTCCCACTTGCACTCACCCCCAAAAAATTGCGGCCGGGTTACAGGGGAGACACGATGCACATTGCATTTCCCTCTAGTCCGGCCGTGGTGTTCAAGAACTCTAACATGCTGTGGGATGGCGACCTTAGCCCAAGTTCCGAGCCCAATCAGCGACGCTCTTTTGGCTGTCACACCGCTTTTCTCCGATTACGGTCTCACCGTTAACTACTACAGCTACCACAAGGGTTTGTTTAATCATTGATCATGGACGTTAGTCATCGGGATAAAGTTGTACCACCAAGCGTCAACGGGGTGCATCCTCGTTAAACAGTGGTATAGCTGCCAAACACCAATAGACATTGTGCAAGCTCTCTTATATCAATGTACAGTAAACATTCAGCTACTTCTGTAAGGACACGTTTTACTTTCGTGCTATACCGATTCCTATGACGGAGAGATCAACCATGTTTTTTGTTTGTTTGTTTTTTCACAATAGACTTATTGGGGCTTTTCTGTTGGAGGAAATAGGAGCCCATCATTATTGCTTTCAAACACATCAGACTGGGCACAAAATGATACAACAGTTTAACATAATTTTTCAGCACAACAGTGTTTATTCTCTAATGGACATAAAGTCATACATAAATGCATTGTACATTGTAGTAACTTGCATCACAATGCCTGTGCATGTGGTTCCCGACAGTTTCTGGGCTCAGCTGCAAGGTCACCACTAACACCAAAGCTGAACCCTAGTAAATGGTGCAGAAGGCAAAATCCTAAATGACAGCCATCAATAGAAGATAGGTTGACAATAGCAGCATGGAAAATGTGAAAAAGCTATTTACATAGCAATGAAGAACGGGTTTGAAAATATCACACATGCACTGTAAAGCACAAGCTATAACGCGTAGCACACTCCAAAAGATAAACGTATTGTGATTACATGTCATGGGGAAGAACTAGAGAACGGCAAGGTTGATATCTGGGCTGGTTGGTACGGTTTCATGATGACATGGAGGAAGCCCGAAACAAAAGAATGAGTAAAACAAGAGACCACAAGTGCCTACTCGCAACTGAAATGTATTGAAAAAAGAAAAACCGTGAAAAGCTGTGTACAGACCAACTGCATATGTAATCACCAAAAGAAAACATTCATTTTTTCATGCAAGCTACAATAAAGAAAGAAAAAAGCGGGAGTGGGGTGAAACAAACCTACAACGCAAGTGTCAAAATATTGTCAGCAATAACGCCATCACTATCCCGCCAATAGAAAACTGATCTTCCTTCACGACAAGGAAAGCACAGGTCTCAAGCACAGGCCAGACAGAATGCTGCCAAAACATCAGTCTGAGAGAGCATGAGTACATACTAGCGAAATTGTGGAATGCATTTAGCTATGTGACTGGGTTCTGTATATGCTTACCGGTGTCGAACAAGTTTATGGAACACAAGGATGAAGTGGTTTTTGAAATAATGGAAGTGCTTCTACTAAAGGATGCTGGTGAAACCGATGCCCTCTGTGTGCTTGCTGCGAAGCGAGATTACATTTCTTGATGCAGGAATGTCCAACCAGAGTGATGCCATAATTGCCTACGATATTTTGATGCCTGCTGATGACTGCACTATTCATTGTGGAATTAACAGTCCTTCAGATATAACCCTTTTGCAGCGAGACTTAAACCACACTCGTCTGTGGTGAGAAAAATGGGCCGTGTATTTGAATTCTTACAAATGCCCATGTGTATCATTTACACGCAAGCATTATCCAGTTAGTGCCGCACATACTTCAGATCTAATAACACATCCAAGACTTTCAGTTTATAAACGCCTGGACATTTATTTTTCTTCTGATTTTACTTGGAAAAAGGAACTTGAGTATGTCTCTACAAGGGCAAGTGGGATGTTGAAATTCATTAGGGAAACTTTTACAATGCACAACGAACTGTGAGATGCTTTATTATATACTAACATCACACCTATACTGGAGTACGCTTGCATAGCCTGGGACCATTGGTATGCTAATTTATGTACTATGCTTAAGAGTGTTCAAAATAGAGTCACTGCACTTGTTTCGCAGCATGCAGCAATGTCTCACCAAAAAAAATCATTGGGCAGCACCCCTTAGAGAGGATAGTAATTCAGGAAAAAATTGCTTCTTTCATGCAATTTTTATTTTGGAAAAATTGGGGTACAAAATAAAGCTGGCCTCCTGCCCCCATACCTTGTGTTATGTTGCAAACAAACCTGGAAGGTCTACAAAATGCAGTGCATTAGCACAGTGCTTTACTTCATGAATTTTTCAGCAATGCATTGAAATTATCGCACAGCACGTTGTTTCTACAAGGAACAACTAGCTAAAGCTGTTACTGACTGCAATTCTGAGGGCATGTATATAGACTGCCATCCGAGGACAACTGTGCTGCTGAATAACTTTTGTTTTGTTGGTCTGCTTATATCTGATTTCTGCTTGTGTCATTTTTAGTCAATTTGAATATGTACTGTGATTTCTGCAGTAATGCCATGTTAACACTGCAAGAAAATGAATAAACAAACAAATTCCCACATTTGTACACGCGCATGCAGTTTGCATGAAGTGATCAATGTCGTGTTTTGGCTGCACAGTTGGTTTGCACCTATGTTTTTATTTTGTTTCAATAAATTTCAGCTGCAAGTACCATCTGTACTGTCGTGCTACCTTCATCATGAAACAGTATGCACTTCTCGAACATGCTGGGCTCAACAAAATGCAATCAAGACAAAAGCTGTGGTGCAAACAACAGGACTCAAAATAAAATATGAGTGTGAAGGCATTCAGTTCCAGGTGAATATCGTTGCGACTGTCACTCATAGGATGCACATATAAGCACAAAGGGTAACAACCATGACAAAGCAAGGGGTGGAACATGAAGCTGTGATAAAAGTGGACAAAAAAAAAGCAACATGAGAGAACCGCGAAAGATTTCTGTTGGATGGTGTTGAAAGCCTTCTGAAGAGCTTCCCAACACTTTCCCCAAGGTTTAGAGTACCAGCAATGTGGAACGTCTCTTGTACGGACCATGGTTTAATAATTTTAGATGAAGGTAAGACGGCACATTTCATAAGGCTTTCTAAGGGCCTCTTCTGTGTCAAGGCCTCTCAAAGCCTTTGATAAGTTAAGCCCGAGAGTCAAATGTTACAAGGCGATGCAAGAACTTAGAGCTGGACAAGTCTACTATATATGAGAGGGGTTCTATGCTAAACGTTCTTTTCACTGTTAAGGCACACCTGCCTGGCTTGTCATGAAGAACTATCATAAGCAGCTATTTCTCACAATTATACTTTCCTCTTAGCAGCAATTGCACCACCTGCTTCAAATAGCCATAGGAACTGCAATTGGGAAATAAAATTCTTTTTTTTTAAGCTGGTTAATAGTGGAAGCACTTCAAACACTTGTAAACAAATAATACAACCAAAAATTGGTAAGTAATATTTTACACAAGTTGCTAGTGCTCATTAATAATAATAATTGCTGGTTTTTTTTCCGTGCCAAAACCACAATATAATGAGGCACGCAGTAGTGGAGGGCTTCGGAAATTTAAACCACCCGAGGTTCTTCAATGTGCACCTAAATATGAAGCCTCATGGCTTCACCTAAATATGGAGCACACCTTAACATGGAGCACATGGGCCTCATGCATTTTGCCTCAATCAGAATGCGACAGCCAGGGTCGAACCCCCACCTTTTCAGTTGGCAGCTGAGCATCGTAACCACTAGACCACCGCGGCGGCTACAAGTGCACAAGTGCAGCCATTTCAAGATAAGCCCAGAGATGAATTCATTGAGAAATTCTGTCACAAAATAAAATGGTGGCTCTGCCTTATGCTTACCATTTTTCAGAAAAGTATTAAAAGGAATATCAAAGCATTTCTTTCCAGGAATGCATCTGCCTGAAACGAATTTGGACATAATAGAGAGTTCATCAGCAAATTATGCACAACTAATAAGTGGCTATAATGCATTCAATCAAGTTTGTCACTAATGATGCACTGCTGTAACAAAGACACTGCCACATCTACCCTATCTTAAAATATTTCTGTCTTTTGCATTTGCAGCAGGTGGCACACAGAACAGTGGCTTTAGAGATTAAACCGACAGCAACTGCTACGTCGAGTTTCATTTGAGAGTTTGACAGCTTGTCTGCTAGGTTTCTTTTTTTTTTTTTCTTTTAAACCAGGTGTGCCTACATCGGGAGAGAAGTATTGTAATCATGGATAGAGCTTTTATGAGTGGTTAAGAACAAGGCCTGCTAGTGCCACTGTTACCGTGAAAGAGTGCTGCTTCCAGTGCAGGCCATTCCAACTTTTGTCCGGTGCACCCTGCTTTTGTGCAGGTTTTCTACTTAGAACACCTGCTACGATCAGTGGGGAACCGCAGCTTGTGGTTCGTACCGACAAAAGTATTAAAAGAAGTTACGCTGTTGTGTGTAACTGTGCCCACCAGTCATTGCCCCGTTTCCAAGAAGACATATCACAGACACCAGTCCAACAAATCTTTGAATGAGCAACACTTTCGAAAACGGAATCGTGTAATGTGCATTATCGTAGCACGCCCAATATGTTTGCACAAGCACCAACCAACCAACCCAGTCAATGATACTGTGCTGCATGTCACCGCAATAAGTGAGACAAGCACAGCAGCTGCAGAGACATGGGGAGAGCAGTGACATGCCCAATGTTCAATTGCAACAGCTGCCACTTGAAAGCAATAAAAATATACATGCCGTGCTCAGCTTAGTAAAGATACCTATATATTTCCCTCTCCCATATCACACGTTGATTTGCATAATGTGTAGGCCTTCAAGTGCAAATGAAAGACGCGCAAAAGTCATAACTATGTAAGAATGACCAAACAATGACTGACGACCCGTCATGATAAAGCTGCACGTACATAACAGCTTTCGCAATAATTCAAAATATAAAAGCAGTTCATTTGCATATGTAAGTATAGATAGCTACACCACTCAATATCAACATCTAAACATAAAGTACACACAATTCAGTGTGTCAGCGTAAGCTCAAAAGGGAGCGAAAATGTGGAAACAACATAAAAACTTTGAATACCTAAGTTGCCAGTAGTTCTCAAGTCATGCTGCACACCGTAAATCCTCATTGCGAAGACCTTTTTTGCGTCAGGCCATCAGCCATAGAACACAAAGTGTGCATTTAAGTGAATCATTACAGAGTTCCCACTAGAGAGAGCCTTTAAAGTTCACTTAAGAGCATTTTGCAGATATGAGGCTACAACACCACACCACAGCGTAACAGCACGTGATGCCCAGTCAAGTTGGTTACCTCAAAAAGCTTTTTCTTCCGATGAGATTGCCAGGAAAGAGCTAGAAACAATGGCTCCAATGCAGAGCCTCCATTGAAGTTGCGCATTTCTTCCCAGCCTAATAAGTGTCTGATGCAGTGGCCACATGGCTATCACATTTTGCTGCTGAGAAAGTATTAGTTCAGTCTTCATGATATGCATACTTTTGCTTTGAGCTGTTGTATTTCCCTTCCCATTCCTGTTGTTTTTATGTATCTAGGGATACACAATGCTCTACCCTTCACTTCGATAGCAGCAAGTTTTAGTGTAGCATAAAACACCTACATTAGTGTGTGTCGCAACACTAACTCTAAGAAAGGGTGCACTGCGTGGTAGTAACTAGTTTTTTAGTACGGCAGGAAAGTATGAAACGCTAATGCAAACTCATATGGTGCCGTCTAGGTGTAATAACACTAAGTACTGACAAGCAAAATCGACACAACCATATTTTGCTTTGTTATGCCACAGAAAACGTGACAAATCTCGGCTGGCTTGTGGCCCTATCCTTTCAAACAGGGGAATTAACAAAGAACTAGATGTGGGTGGTGGTGCCATCTCAATGTGGCTACAGCATTCATTATTGCTGCGCACATGCAACAAACTGAACTGATAAGCCTAAATTAAAAGATTTCAGCAGGACCACCGTGGGTTTGCAAATCACAAAAATGACAATAAATATAAAGTGCCGCTGCTACATGAATATCTTGCTGCTCACACACTAATGACGTGCGGAGGCAACAAGCGATGACTTTGGTCAATCGAAAATTAAATGAGACTTTTCATCTCTAAATTAATACGCTGCGGAAGTTACTAAATGAAAATGGGATGGGGGTTGCATTTGTCTCAAGCTTGCCACATGAACGCAATCAAAGTGTGCTTGCCAGAGCCGCAATTTGAACCTGAAAACTTGGACATACTACAGACACTGCAATATATGCAGCAAAGATGAACCAAGCACCATATTTTAGCCTAAACTTTCTGCACATTCAGACTCAAATACTACAACACAGATGTACATACAAAAGAACAAAGGCACTGCACACAGCGATTTATTACCAGATGGAGGGCACTGACATTGAACCACAAATCGTTACATCTAGTGTTCTGAGCTTATTTAAAAACCAGGCTTTGCTGTCAGTATTGTTTCTTACTCTGTCAATTAGTAGAGTATTATTTAGACAAATTAGTAGACATGTTAAATCTTGCGGGCACTTAGCCCTTCAAGCAGCATGTGTGAGACTACAGAGCACTATTCAATCAGTGCCTGGTGTTGGGGTGAACCAGTTCCCAGATTACGTACGTAGGAAACAACAGGCACCAGAGATTGCTTGATTACACATGGATTACGCCAGCATGCCATCTATCGCTTTGTTATCAAAACAATTAAGCTTTTTGTCCTATGTGAATGCACGACGCATGTGATGTAGGTTCCCTTATATATCATTACTGTTGTCGATGTGATTTTCTTGTATTTTCTTGCATTTCTGCAATCAATCTCAGTTGAAAGTCAGAGTGTCATCTGTAGCCTTCACTTGGCCACATATTTTCTGTGCTGTTGTTAAGATCTAACACAATTCTATCACTGTTACGCCAAACCTTTTTGATTTCACCGTAATCCCAAGACATCATGCTTTGATTGCACTGATAGCAGTATGCTTACAAACAGCCGTGTTGTAAAATAACAGCTTCACAAACATGATGTGAGTGCAGCAAAAAAGAAACTTTGCCCAACTAGTACTGCCTGAACGTAATGTATTGGAGTGAAATAGATGAGACATGTCTTCCATAAGTGTACAACTTACATTGAAACATCAACCCCAAACTTGCACTGCCATGAAAGAAACTTTGACTACTGATGCCTCACAGTCTGATATGTCTGCACAGGCAGTCAGACCGATATGTACCTGATCACAGCACACATCTAATGTACAGAACACCACCGTGCAAAAACAGGTGGGCCTAAACAACAGCATACCACAAGGCACTGCAGTCACAAGCACGGCAAAGTACCATGCACAAGCCTGACACTCTTTCTAACCTTGTATTCATCAAAATTTGTAAATATGAAGCTATAATCTTCACACCATCGTGATACAGAAGAGTGAGAGAAAATGGTGAGAACCATAACACAAAATCGGCAGAAAACGATGATTTGGGAGAAGCCAAAACTATCACCGATAGTGTAAGCACCTAGTATGTTGTCGACCCCTCTCACGCAAACTTCAACAAGATGGTAATGTAGTGTGACATTCCAGATTGCTTCTTGTGCACTGAAGCCTTCATTTGTCCACACAGACACACACACACGTTCTCCAATACATGAATACTATGAATTCCTTGCTCTTGTTTTGCTTCACTTCAATTTAACTCGAAGCACTTTCACCAACAATTCATTCACACAACCCTCCCCAACAATGAAACACTTTGCTGACCCTGCAAGTAGCCGCTTGAGCCAGCCTTTGATAAACTGTAGATCTTTGGTGGCTTTGACATGAGAAACAAGTCTACTGTCAAAACACATAGCTTCCCAATACTTAGTATAGCAAAGAGGGATGAACGCTATAGTGGGTCACCCTCTCCAGTGAAATCTAGTGGGTCTGTCTGCCGCGCACGGCTCGTGGACGCTGCTTGCTCTCGAGGTCCGTACTTGATCCGTTGATCAAGCTACAGGTCGACCTTTATGCCAGTGTTCAATAAACGCCTTTACACTTAGAAATACAGAACATTTAAAAGAGAACTTTGCAGATATTGTTGTATAAGATTACACATCAATATAAGCATATTCTCAATAATAACCAAATATTTAACTTTTCTAGCTTCCCGTTCTTACAAAACTAAGAATATTTCTTTTATCTCGAGATAAATAAGTGTTGCTCCACAATTCCATTACAAGGAAATTTTTACTGCTGCCGCAAAGGAAAACAGAGGTAGTAAACCAAAACCAAAGTGGTTTAGTTACCTGTGGCCATTAGCCAATGCACCTTTCAAACTGCACATTGCGCGACTGAGAGCTTTTTCATCAGCTGAAAGTGCACAGCTCAGAGGGTATAAGGTGGCACACGCAATGCCGCAGGAGCATTAGAGGGTAAACGCGTATCGTATCACAGTGCAATGCAGCACAGTTTTGTACTCTGTGCATGCTGCGCATAGAAACCTCATTTAGCGTTCTTGCAGTCACTGAGTGGCAAATGAAGAGCATGACAGGTGGTGGCACACAATGAAATGCCCTCTCGTTTGTGCACAGTAAGGCTTTGCAAACAATCCTGACTGGCGAGAAAAAGGACCACTTACTCTCAAGTCTGACACATGCCATAAAAGCTAAAGAGCTTTGGTCTAAAATCACATGGAAGCGTGGCGGCAACCTGAATTAAGGCGCCTCTGTTTATGGTGGCCACGTTTTATGTTTTGTGACATTGTGCACATGTTATGTCCGGAGAATCCAGCAAGACCCGGTATAGCATTGTGAATTTTGGTTGGCGTTATGAATTGGTTCAACAGAGGTCTTGTAAGTTGCCTTTGTCACAGAACACCCACATAATTTTACAGGGCTGCAATAGAGCAGTGTGTAGGTGCAAGCAGCTCCAAAAATTTCAATCACTTACAACTTGGATACTTAAAACTGAAAATCGGATACTTAAAACTTAATGCAGCAGTCCAATTAACGAAAAAAATATGGTTTCGCATGCATTAAAAATGCTTGTTCCGATCGCTTTCGAATAGGAATTTCAGAGTCCAGAAAAACTTCTTCCAGCTATGGGATCATGAAGAGTGAGCTCCGTGATATCCCGAAACAAGTCTTTTTTTCCTCACCGATTTAGATGGCTTGCAGGAGAGTATACTTGCTGGTGACATGCCTTTTCCGACTGCAATATGGGGGGCAGTGGCCTTTTCACTTCCCTGCCCCCTTACCCACTAGAGTTCTTCAATCATAAGAGTTGTGAAACTCCCCATAGGTCCCATGTATCAAAATCCAGACACTAATAATAATAATAATAATAATATCTGGGGTTTAACGTCCCAAGACCACGATGTGATTATGAGAGACGCCGTAGTGGAGGGCTCCGGAAATTTTGACCACCTGGGGTTCTTTAACATGCACCTAAATCTAAGTACACGGGCCTCAAACATTTTCGCCTCCATCGAAAATGCAGCCACTGCGGTTGGGATTCGATCCCGCAACCTTCGAGTCAGCAGTCGAAAATTCGGACACGCCATTGGCCGAAATCGCGGGGGTCTGCTGATTGTCACATCATCTGTTGACCAAAAGCAAACTAATAAACGCTGGTGACGACACCAGCGCTGCGTGCAGCATTGAGCAGCTTGAGAGAAGCGCACGCAGGAAACGTCGCCGGGGTGCTTTAGTGTTTTGTATCACTGCTCCCAGATGACGCGACAATCCGCAGGCCCC
>NW_023614284.1:0-60001 GCF_013339695.2 Rhipicephalus sanguineus
TTGTCGAAAGCACATACAGAGACACACCGTTAGTTTGGATGTTACTCTTTGACAAATCTAAGTTATACGCATTATCCGATACCGGAAGCGGAGTAAGTCCATACGCGTCATTTTTTTACCACGTCCCCGTGATAATAAACGCACAACGCGCGTGGTTGCATTATGACGCAATTTCAAAAACAGTCTCGTTGTCGATTTGGTACCCCCGAACATCGTAATGTCATCGAATGATATTACTATGTATAGGATGTATTGCTTGGTTATCAGTGCTATTTTTTGTGATTATTGCAGCCCAATACTGACCATTGATAACAGTACTGTTAAAATGAGTAATTAATTATTCGTGTGTAAATTGTAATTCTGATAACAGCCTTGTTGTACTTGTCTAATTGCTTTACATTATTTGTCAGCTTCCACCTCCGCATTGTTTTGCTTTGGAATATATTTCGGCACTGTTAATTCTTGCTGCTTTAATGGTTTCATTCACGCACTAATGAATGGCAAAGGTCAGCCTTACAGTTCCTTATTTACGGACGTCCTGATGTACGTATTACGTTAGCCCGTTTATGTACCTAAGATAAAATAGTAAACTTCCACTTGCACTTGAAATAATCCATTCAGCTTTTTATTCCATGTCATTTTTTTCTTGCCTCGTATTTTTTTTCCTGCACCCCATATTCATCTTGCCGTTCTTGTGTGCGCAGTTACTCGGTCGCCTTCACACCCGAGCGCACGCTTGGCATCCGTTACCCCAACGGTTCCTGGACCGGGCTCATCGGCTCACTGCAGAGAGACGTTCGTATTCGCACTCTAACTGAGTGTCTTTGCATTACGCGAAGAAAAGTTAGAAGAAAGAAATCAAGTCCAGTTTTACCCCAAGTGAAAGCCGTACGAGCAGCGGAGCATTGATTCGCCTGTTTTTGCCTTGTGTTTGTCTTGTGTTTATCTGTCCTTTTATGTTTCTTTCTTGCGTTCATCTGCTCTTTTCTCTTCTTTTCATGTGATTATGATTTATATCCTCTTCTGTTATCTTCTTTAGATTATCTTATTTGTTTTGCGATGACTTATTTTCTTTTTATGGTCTCCTTTATACTGTTTATTTCTACTGTTTGCTGCTCCGAGCGCTGCTCGTCTAACTCCCGGCCCTAGCGTCTCGATTCCGCTTCTCTATTCCGTAGATCTGTGTCTAATTCCCGACGCTGGCGTTTCTCTATCGCTTCGCTGGCTTGGACAGACGAACTAGCCCTTCGGCGACATTGGCGTTGACGGACAAGCAAGCGCTGGCGCTCCAAACGTAGCGCTCGGATTCCATTCGCCGCCTGCTCGGCTTATGTGCATCAAACGCGGGAACCGCGTGACGCCAACACAAGACATCAGACGAAGACAGCACGGTCCCTTCAACTACTCCGCTGTTAAAGGTTAAGCCAGTTCCGCGCAGTGAAAGCTGTCGAAACAGCGAAGCGCTCTCGTGCCAACCCCCACAGCCCCTCGCGACGAGCGCCTTCTTCCTCGGGCGTACAGTCGAGCGCGATTTCAAGGTGATCGCGTGAGCGTCAACCAAGAACTACAACAGCGCCACGTCCCAGAATACCCTTTCGAGGAGAGGGAGGTATCAGGCAAGCTTCACCCACTCTTTTTGTTGTTCCTTATGCTGCGATTACTCCCGTCTGAGGAACACACATTTTCATTTTAGATGCGAAGTATCTTAAAGGCCGAGCTCAATCCGGTGGTGTGCGGCGTGACCACCCTTACTGCGCATGCGCATACCCTCTCCACACACCTCCTCTCCACTCACCTTCTCCCCTTCCCCTCTCCCCTTCCCCTCTCCCCTTCCCCTCTTTCCACTTTCCCTCTGAAACGCGGGCTAGACATGCCGAAATTCTCTCCTGCGCAACGCCGCGATGAGCTCGAGCGAATGCGCGTCCCCCCCCCCTTCTCTCTCCTCTCCTACGCTGCCCCCGTCTCGCCCGCCTGTCGACCGCGTTCCCCGCTCGCCCTGTGAGAATTAACGGCCAGGCTAGATGAAAGATACGACGCGCGTAGCGTCCCTCTTCGCGTTCCACGACGCGAGGTCGGTAGCATGCCCAACGAACGCCAACGGAACGCGATCGTTCAAGTGCTCCGGCTTCGCATCGCCTCATGGTCCCCTTTAGCGGGAGATGGTGTAATTTTAGGGGCGAAGCTCCTTAAGGCGGCACCCGTTCGTCCCTCGTAGTCGTCGTCATTGTAGTAGTCCGTAACAAGTCTTACGCTTTGACCTCCAAAGTGGTGCCGGTGGGAGATTTCTCCTGTGCGTTGTTGAACAATAAAAAATTCGCAGCGTGCGCGTTAACTAAAAGCCGAATTCTTCTGTCTCTCATTCCCCATTAGCAGCCATTGGCATGTTCCAGTAGGAAACGTTAGTAGAAGTAGAAGTGTAAGTGTTAGCTAAAAGCCGACTTCTTCTGTCTCTCATTCCCATTAGCAGCCATTGTTTACCTCCAAGGTAGTGCCTGGTGAGATTTCTCCTGTGCGTGATTAAACAATAAAAATTTTGTTCAAAACGCCGTTGATTGATGAAATAAACCAACGAAAGACGCCAGATGTTTTGTAAAAGCAGAACGAAAGAACGCCAGATGTTTTTCTTAAAGTGTAGTAGTAGTAGTTGTATGTAGCCACCTCGCCCGATCGTCAACGGGCGAGGTGGACCGGCAACGGCGCGAGGACCCTGCCGTACGAGAGTTAAATCACACTAAAAGACATACTTTGCGGGCGATACACTCTAGTGAGCTTTCAACTTTTCGTCTTAATGTACATGATAAAGAAATTATTTCTACGAAAAGCGCAAGGCACACCTTGAGCAATATATTTGGTTTTGGGACGCTAAATGGAACCATGAGGCGATGCGAAGCCGAAGCACTTGCACGATCGCGTTCCGTTGGCTTTCGTTGGGCATGCTACCGACCTCGCGTCGTGGAACGCGCGTCCTGTCTTCCCTCTAGCCTTGCCTTTAATTCGCACAGGGCGAGCGGGGAATGCGGTCGCTCTTGGCGCTCTTTCGCTCGGGAGCGGACTTCTTCCTTGCATTTCACCGATCACAAGTGATAATGAAGGGACCACGTAAACCAACAGTACAATAAAAGTTTGATGTTTAATATACACACGATGTTTCACACTCTTTATATTATGTACTGGGCGCATTTCACGGAAGAGTTTCACGGTTTACAGATGATTCCCTCCGTAGCTTCGCCCCACTCATCATCATTCACCCCGTGGATATGCTGTGATTTTTTTTAATGACGATGCGATATATCTTGTTCAGTTTAACAAGCCGTTCAAACAAAGCAGTGCCAAGCACCAGCTTTACCAGACCTTTCCAAGCAAATTTGTTTTCGTCCGCGGAGATAACAGCCAACGAGGAATACACTTGATCGCAACGAATGTAAACCTTAAAATAGAGAGAAAGGGTGTAGAGTTCGTCGTAGGGGCGATTGTTGCAGTATGGAACGGCCAACGAGGGCGAGAAGAATGCGTAATCTTGATTTTCACTGTTCCGAAACGCTTAGCTAGGCCCCTGAGACGCTAGGCCGGTCGACGCTAGCGCGATAACCTTCATATCGCGCTCGACTGTACGTGAAGTCTTGCCCATCTTCGGAAAGAGCCTGGCGCACATAGACCCCCGCTCGTATGCCCTTAGCCCGCGGCCTTGTCTCCATCGCGCCTCCCGTCCTCGCGCCCAGCGCGGCCTCGCATTGGTTACCGCCTCTCCGGCCAACGTCACCCAAAAATGCCGCTTCGTAGACGGTCGAGGCCGTTACACCATCTATGGGTGTATTTGGGAACCGGAGCATGACTACCCTCGCCGGACAACTGTCGCCCGGCCCACCCCTAGAACAACTTCGCGGTTCAAACTTCTATATTGTGGATGCATCAACGTGCTAAATACAGGGTAGTCAAAATTAAGTTTTATGGTTTCTTGAATATTAAGCACTGGGAGGTACGTGAAGGATACCACTGCAATTAAGTCGTGTGGCCAGAGGGACACGTACTGAGATAATTATCACTCTATGACGCTCAATCGAATAAGATTAAATAATGAGCTTTTTAGTGACAGCAATAAAGGGGCATGCATATATTGAAACGTTATATGTTCTTGTGGTTCTACACAGTTCCACTCGGTAGAATTGTCCTAGCAAGTCGGTGCTCCTAGATATCCGGCTGCAAATTTTGATTGCCTTTTGCATAACTGCGCATGCAAGACAGTGAAAACTAGTGCAAGGCTATCTGCTACTGTGACATGCAGCATTCCATGATATCGCCAGCTGTAGTAAAACGGTAAGCGTTATCATTTTTGGCTATGCCTTCAACCGTTGTTAGAATAAACGAAGCACGCGACTGCCGTGGCGCATAAGGGAGAAGCTTTGCGCCTAACCTACGAAGGATCGGCGCAGAGCTCAGCCTTCCGTAAGGAGCTGCTACCAATCAAAGTTTAAGGTGCACACTTAAAAACAAGGGCGTACTTGGGGAGCTCTTCTACCACGTATCAATGATCGCCATCTATCTTGCGCGCTTTCCTTGCTTTATCGCTGCTCACCCGGTATTTTTCGCTCACGTGTGCCGTGAGTGCTAGGAGTGTAACACAACCTTCTTGACAAGAAAGTGGCGAGTGCGCTGTTATCGAGAAAGGAAACGCTAGTCGACCATAATAATAATTTCTGGGGTTCTACGTCCCAAAACCACGGCATTTATGAGAGACGCCGTAGTTGAGGGCTCCAGAAATTTTGACCATCTGGTGTTCTTTAACGTGCACCTAAGTACACGGACCTCTAGAATTTCGCCTCCATCTAGATGTGACCGCCATGGCTTGGATTCGATCCCACGACCTTCGGGTCAGCAGTCGAGCGCCATAACCACTAGAACACCGTGACAGGTGCTACTGGGCCAAATGAAGAGTATTGTAGCATGCTAGACAGACACCCCAAATGCAACATTCTTTGAGTCTATGGGACCAACTTAAACTTTTTATGTGGGCCAGCCAGACACATTTTTGCAGATGTTCACATTCAGTCGCGCTTTGCCTCGCACATGTGTTCTCGTCTTCTTTATTTTCTTTTTGATTTTGTCAGTGCCCTTGAAAATATCAAAATGATGTTCATTTCTTTTCCTCCTGCATACCTACACGCAGGAAGGCGATTTCGCACTTGGCCTGATGATTCCCACGAACGCGCGCAACAGCATTGCCAACCCGACTACAGAGGTTTACATCGACGAGATCTCGATCCTGGCGGGAAGAACCCGTACAGAGAGCACCAACGTATTCTCCTATGTCCTCACATTTGATTGGCAGGTAAAGTTACCCTGTTTACCTATATGCTGGCTGTTCCGCCACTTGGGGCTATGATGCTCTTGTTATAACAAACGCCCATGTCTTTGCACGGGGAATTAATTTTTTTTTGTCAGAGTTTTAAATTCTGCCGGTTGGCTAAATTGTAAAGATGTTGAGAAAGACGGTTTGTAGAGCGTAAACTAATTTGTCTAGACTAGTAAACTGCGTCTGCATCGCACGCTGTTGGTAGGCCATAGGAAAGAATCGGCGGTAGCCCTGTAGCGCCAATCTCATTGGGGACTCAATACATACGAAGCTATGTGAATATGCGATCTGTTCGCTTCGGCCTGAAAGGTGGGCTTTCAGCTTCCTAAGTGCACTGTATCGTCAAACTTTCTTACCTTTTTTTTTGCATGGGCTTGCCGGATATACGTATCATGGCATAATAATTTTCGTCCCTCTTTATTGTGCAACAATCTTATCAAAATATCGCGTAATTGGTGTGCTGATAGTTGCCGCTTCCACTTGCATTCTCCCCCTGCCATAATGACATGTCATAATGTCATGCAGGGAACTGTAAATAAATAAGTAAATAAATAAATAAAGTTAATTGTTGTTTCTCTAATACTAGTAATTTGTGTTAGCCGTATTAAATGCGTAAGCACTTCTATGACGCCTCAACGAGAAAGCTGTCCATCCGCCTGTCTTTCATCATAAGATGATCGCTGCTGTAGGAAATAAGTTTCACTCCGGTGCTTGAACCCGAGCGCTCGCGCTCCGAAGGCCAGTGTCTTAACCACTACGCTACATATCCTGTTTAGAGGGCCCCTCACCAGCCTCTGAAAGTACAAAAAAACGAGCGCGTTATTCTCTCCTAGTCAGTGTTGTACGGAACGGCGTTCCAAGGAACGGCGTTCCTGGAACTAGTTCCTTTTTGGAGGAACGAAGGAACGCCACCGTTCCGTTGAGGATCGCTGGAACTGTAACGGTAACTCGTTACGTTTACGAGGGAACGGCACAGGGAACGACGTTCCTTCTGTAAACGTTCCACGCACGCACGTACGGGGCACATCATGCAAAGCGGATGGGCGACCGCGTGTACCGCGAAGACTACCGCTTGCCTTTCATGTGAGCATGGTGCATACTTTTGTGAGTGTAATGAAGTGCGGGGTCATCGTGCCTGGGGGTCCCGAGTCGCCGGTTTGCCCGTCGACGAGTGTTCTGGCACATTGTCTACCCACGTGCAACACTCCATCCTACAGAGGGATTAGTCAGTCTACAGACTTTCGGCGAAGCCTTTTCTCTGCACAAGCGCATTTAGAACGCGGTTCAGTGGGAATAGGTCGTTCTTCGACCGTGCTGTGCCAGCTTAAACACCCCCACCCCCCCACCCCTATACGCAGGTGCACTTCCTTTGCCGTGGGATGAACATCTATTAACAGCTGCGGAGGGAACGCGAGGCAACGAATGAAATGTCAGGCAAAAAAAAAGTACTGACACAAAACTATGAAGGCGAGATAACTTGTCGGATAGATTTGTGTGGACACACATGTGCACGCATAATCTAGGAAATATCGACGAATATTATAGCCTCGAACATATCTAAAATGAATTTTAAAGTTCGTGTCGCGTCACTGCTCGCGAAACGCGCCCTTTGGGTTCCGTCTAACCAGCCATCCAGCACCTGCCTCACGAGCTGCCGTGATCCTTGCGAACGCTCTCTCCAAGCAGACCTTTTCAACGAAAAGATTTGCACAGGAGTACAAAGGCTGACGTCTTTACCTCTGCGGTGAATTTGGGGGGGGGGGGGGGGGGGGCACGCATATTTGCAACACTCCAGATGGGGTTATAGCGGCACCCAGAGATCCTTCGCTGAAAAGATTTCAAAACAGGAGAAAGTGCCTCAGATCAGGCTGGCCGACGTTTCGATAGGGGACCTATCTTTGTCAAAGGCGCCTTGTCATCCCTGGCGTGTTAGTTTTATGGGGTTAGTGATGACGTCATGTCAGCGGCGGCGCGTCTGTTGCTGTTGGTAATTGATGCCTGGAAAGAGAGAAACTCGAAAGCAGAGGAGTAAAGCCCTTGCCACATTTCAAGAGAGTTTGCAAACACGTTCGGGTCTGCCATGTCAGAGTTAAAGGTAGCTGCAAAGAAAGAAAAAAAAAGGAAAAAAAAAGGGGGGGGGGCGGGTACAACCAAGCGAGAGGGCGAGTGCAGCCATCACAAAGAGCTGCAGAAGGTGGTGAGGATGGGAACTACAGGCGGGGAGAAATACCGGGCGGCTTGCGTTTAAATGTCCGCCAAGGAGCTGCAGAAGGTGGTGGGGAAGGCAGCTACAGACGACAAAAAAAAAAAAAAAAGAGGAAGGTACTCGGGCGGCGTACGTTTAAAATGCCGCCTGCCTACTTTAAGTGATATTGAAAGGGTTGCCTGAAAAGCAAGCTCCTGCTTAATGGGTGAAGTAATTGGCTGGCATATGCATCCAGTGTCGTCGGTGGCTTCCAAAAATTGGGCGCCCGTCAACTAAGAGGGGAAAAAAAAAGAAAAAAAAAAAAGGTTGAAAGGAACGAGGGGCGGCCGGGGGGGGAACAATCGGAATAAGACTCGTAGAACTTCCTGAGAAAGCGAGGGCTGTGACAATGCTGGCCAGAAGCGGCCTTTGGAGCGCGGAAAGGGGGAAGGAAACCGTGGTTCGGATTCACTAGAAAATGAAAACATCTTAAGAGAATAATATCTACACGTATGTGCACATTTATACATGCAAGGTTAAGAGATATTAAAAAAGAATATTGATAGTGTATTATGGGAGCTGGTCGGGATTTTATTTTGCGAATAGGTTAAGGTTTTTGAAAGCTGAGCGTACTTCATGTCTCTTAATATTATAGGAATCATGCTATGGCTTTTAACGATTCCAAATTACCACGAGCTAGATTTATTCCTGATGGGTGTAGGGATTGAAATTTGTGTATCAAATACGATTCCATGTATTTCCTCTCACGTGGTGACCGGAAGTTTGTTTGTAGAATGTAAAGTTTGGCTTGATCGAAATTGTGGTCTTGTTGATTGAAGTGGCTGGCTACTGCTTTTGGTAAGTTGTGCTTTGTGTCTGCGCGGTGGCCATTCAGTCTTACATGAATTGGTTGTCCAGTTTCGCCTATGTACTGTTTTTTACAGGTGGCACACTCAATGCAGTAGATCAGGTTGTTTGAGGTGCACGTGAAGTTCGATGTTACCTTGTGAAGGTAATCGGATGCTGTGCTTTTTACGTTGGTGGCTGGCTGTATATGTTTTGCACGTAGAACATCTTGGACGCCCACAGGGTCCAGACGTTGGTGTAGTTTTTGTTGCGAGTTTTGCATGTACGAGCATATCTTTAAAATTGGCGTTGCGTCTGTAGGCAACCTTAGGCGGTTCGGGGAAGATTTTTTTAAGTTTCTGGTTGGTTGTTAGAATCGGATAGTATTTTGCGAGGATGTTGTTTATGTTCGGAAGTGCGTTGGAAAATTTTGTAGTGAGAAGAGGCGTTGTTGTTGTTGTGGTTTTAGGGCGTGGTTTGAGTGTCTCAGTGCGATCTAGTTTTAGTGCGTCCGTGTAAGCCTTATGAAGGAACGCGTTTGGATGGCTTCTGTTTGCTAGTGTTTCTTTTAGGGTAGTAAGTCTGTTTACGTAATCCTGATCCTCTACGCATATGCGACGTAACCTTGTTGCTTGGCTCCTGAAAATGCCCTGTTTACAATGTTTTGGGTGATGGCTAGTATAATCTAGGTATTGTTGCTTGTCAAATGGTTTCTTATACAGCGTAGTCTTTAATATACCATTCTCAAGATATATGGTTGTGTCAAGAAAGTTGATGCTCTCAGCTGAGGTCTCGGACGTAAACTTTATCGTTGGATGAAAGGAGTTTAGGAATGATGTAAATTTAGCTAGATTGTCCCTGCCGTGACCCCATATTATAAGTATGTCATCAATGTACCGAAGGTATGTGTGGGGTTTGTCTGCGCAGCGAGCCAGGAAGTCTGTTTCCAGAATTCCCATGAATATGTTTGCATAAGTGGGTGCGAATGGGGTGCCCATGCTTGTTCCTTGTATTTGAAGGTAGTAATTTTCTTCAAATTCAAAATAGTTGTGTGATAGTACTAGTTCGAGTAATGATAAATATACTTCAGTAGAATGCTGTACATTATGTTGATTTAAAGTTTGCTTTATTGAGGTTAAGCCCTCTGGGATCGGGATATTCGTGTATAAAGCGGTAACGTCTAGTGTGACGAGGATGGCGTTTTGTGGTAGTGTGCCTTTGCTATTAATCTCTTCTATTATTCGCAGTAGGTGTGGGGTGTCCTGTACAAATGACGGGAATGTCTTCGGACATTCCCGTCTGAAACCAAACAACAAAGCAGCAGGGCGGTTTTACCTCCTCCCCAAAATTCACAAAGTACCATCCACCGAATTATACACTGCCAATATTCCAGGGCGCCCAATAGTATCAAATAACAACACCCCAACCGAGAGCCTCTCCGAATTCCTTAACCACTTTCTCGGGGACATTCCGAAGACATTCCCGTCATTTGTACAGGACACCCCACACCTACTGCGAATAATAGAAGAGATTAATAGCAAAGGCACACTACCACAAAACGCCATCCTCGTCACACTAGACGTTACCGCTTTATACACGAATATCCCGATCCCAGAGGGCTTAACCTCAATAAAGCAAACTTTAAATCAACATAATGTACAGCATTCTACTGAAGTATATTTATCATTACTCGAACTAGTACTATCACACAACTATTTTGAATTTGAAGAAAATTACTACCTTCAAATACAAGGAACAAGCATGGGCACCCCATTCGCACCCACTTATGCAAACATATTCATGGGAATTCTGGAAACAGACTTCCTGGCTCGCTGCGCAGACAAACCCCACACATACCTTCGGTACATTGATGACATACTTATAATATGGGGTCACGGCAGGGACAATCTAGCTAAATTTACATCATTCCTAAACTCCTTTCATCCAACGATAAAGTTTACGTCCGAGACCTCAGCTGAGAGCATCAACTTTCTTGACACAACCATATATCTTGAGAATGGTATATTAAAGACTACGCTGTATAAGAAACCATTTGACAAGCAACAATACCTAGATTATACTAGCCATCACCCAAAACATTGTAAACAGGGCATTTTCAGGAGCCAAGCAACAAGGTTACGTCGCATATGCGTAGAGGATCAGGATTACGTAAACAGACTTACTACCCTAAAAGAAACACTAGCAAACAGAAGCCATCCAAACGCGTTCCTTCATAAGGCTTACACGGACGCACTAAAACTAGATCGCACTGAGACACTCAAACCACGCCCTAAAACCACAACAACAACAACGCCTCTTCTCACTACAAAATTTTCCAACGCACTTCCGAACATAAACAACATCCTCGCAAAATACTATCCGATTCTAACAACCAACCAGAAACTTAAAAAAATCTTCCCCGAACCGCCTAAGGTTGCCTACAGACGCAACGCCAATTTTAAAGATATGCTCGTACATGCAAAACTCGCAACAAAAACTACACCAACGTCTGGACCCTGTGGGCGTCCAAGATGTTCTACGTGCAAACATATACAGCCAGCCACCAACGTAAAAAGCACAGCATCCGATTACCTTCACAAGGTAACATCGAACTTCACGTGCACCTCAAACAACCTGATCTACACTGTAAACAAAAATTAGCCGAGATGGGAGCTTTTCCAGCATATGAGCTCCTAAAACCCCCATGCCCCAATCATTTACTCCGTGCTAGCGGAGTGAAGTCGGCACATGTCGTCGTAAAACGCCCCTTGATTAATGAGGGAGTTTATGAACGACATGACCTTGTTAAACTCCCCACGGAGTTTTAGATCACGTGATTAGAAACTCCCTATGGGAGGTTTAAAAAGTATTTCTGGTCGTGACGTGCGTGTCACGTGGTTATAAACTCCCTATGGGAGTTTTAAAAACCATTTTTGGTCGTGACGTGCGTGCGTGTGTGAAATGTGCGTGTGTGTACGGGCATGTGTTTGCAGCGACGATTTGCAGCGAGGATTTGCAACGGCCGGTTGGTTTGTGTAGGACGCGTAGCTGACTATTTTCTCCACTGAACCGTTCTGGTCAGAGACAAGTTCAACTCGCGCCAGCGTCCGACCGCCAACACATCGAGCTGGCTGTCCCGTGTTTATTCTCCCGTCAAGCGGCAATGCCCATGCACACGAGTGCAAGCCTCCGACACGCCACGGATACCTCGCTTCAACGTGCCGAGTTACGAAGAACTGCGAAGAATATTTCATCGGTAACAAAGTAAGCTGTGCGATCGTCAGCGGGTTGTTTCTGGAGTTTCACCGGCTAAACTTCGAAGCAGAGAGAAGTAGGCTTCGCTACGTCGTCGGCATCAAGCCGGCCGGCGGCCGGTGTGAGAGCTGCGCCGGCGACGCGCTCGCCCCGACCACCGACAACGCTTGCTTCTCGGAGTGTCACCGAACCGATGTTTCACCGGCTGCAACTTCTAAGCGGTAAGAAGGCTTCGCTACGTCGTCAGTACCAAGCCGGCGGCGTAGCGAACTCGCATCGCCACACCGGTCGCCGTGGTGAGTTCTACGGGCTCGCACCGGCCACCGGTGAAGCAAAGAATATGTTTCACAGAAAATAAAAGCTGCTGGAATGAATAAGTCTAAATTGTCTCTTTTGCGCCATGCAACCACCGCTGTGAAACGTCTAGCGAGAAGGCGAGCGTCGATACGAGACAGATTGAACCAACATACGACCGCCGATGCACTGCGAGCAACAGGAACCGCGACTACGAGCCGTCTCGTTCGTTGTAAGTGCATCGCTCCGTAGCTTAACGCGGATAGCGGACTCGAATAGCGGCAGTGTGTGTGTAAAATAACGGCGACGAAAACTGTACAGCAGCAAGCATTTTGTGATCGCGAGCTGTCGTTCATCCTATAGCCGTGCCGTACTCCTGGGAGAGGCCTAGCGACGCCGTCGGCCACAACGCGGTATACCGGCGGGGCGAAGCGCTTCTTCACCGGTGTTGCTCGTGAATGTGTGCCGCTGAAGCGTTCGTGCACGGCCGCTCGTGGTTCGTGTACGATTTTTACAGACTTACGCACAGTACTGCTAAGGCGGATACACCTCATGCGACAGAGTGCCAGCTGATAATCAAAATTCGCTAATTAAAAAGGCGTTGAATGTTAGGCACGTTTATACTAAAGGATAGGTGTGCCTCAGTGGTATCTATAAGGCCACCGCAAATTTACACGTACGCCATGAATGTTTGTTGCTTAATTACACGGAAAAGAAGTGTCCCATCTGAGCTACATTGGAGGTCAAGATGTGGTGCCTATATATACTCGGTGACCAAAGTTTGGTTGTGAAGCGCGGGCGGCGAGCGGTTGTCAGTATGAGGTTGTATTACTTTGGGAATGTGTGTGCATGTTTGTGTACGTGTGATCGAGTTTGCGTGTTTCGATGCTAATTCAATTAAAGTTCTCAGGCGCATGGTGCGACAGCGAAAAGCATTTTTTTTTCGATAGTTATAAAATTTACTCCCTACTACCTGGAAAAGCTCCCCTATGGATGTAAACAAATACTCCCCTCAGTCCACCCAAAACCTCCGTCCTTAAGGGGGTAAATTTTTTACTCCCCTGGACGGTGTATATAACCCCATCGGGGCGTGCGCTAGAGGACAAGTCCATTTACCCATCTCTCGGCTCTTTTTTGCTTACAGTGTACTGCATTGAGTGGCCACCTGTAAAAACAGTACATAGGCGAAACTGGACAACCAATTCATGTAAGACTGAATGGCCACCGCGCAGACACAAAGCACAACTTACCAAAGCAGTAGCCAGCCACTTCAATCAACAAGACCACAATTTCGATCAAGCCAAACTTTACATTCTACAAACAAACTTCCGGTCACCACGTGAGAGGAAATACATGGAATCGTATTTGATACACAAATTTCAATCCCTACACCCATCAGGAATAAATCTAGCTCGTGGTAATTTGGAATCGTTAAAAGCCATAGCATGATTCCTATAATATTAAGAGACATGAAGTACGCTCAGCTTTCAAAAACCTTAACCTATTCGCAAAATAAAATCCCGACCAGCTCCCATAATACACTATCAATATTCTTTTTTAATATCTCTTAACCTTGCATGTATAAACGTGCACATACGTGTAGATATTATTCTCTTAAGATGTTTTCATTTCCTAGTGAATCCGAACCACGGTTTCCTTCCCCCTTTCCGCGCTCCAAAGGCCGCTTCTGGCCAGCATTGTCACAGCCCTCGCTTTCTCAGGAAGTTCTACGAGTCTTATTCCGATTGTTCCCCCCAGGCCGCCCCTCGTTCCTTTCAACCTTTTTTTTTTTCTTTTTTTTTTCCCCTCTTAGTTGACGGGCGCCCAATTTTTGGAAGCCACCGACGACACTGGATGCATATGCCAGCCAATTACTTCACCCATTAAGCAGGAGCTTGCTTTTCAGGCAACCCTTTCAATATCACTTAAAGTAGGCAGGCGGCATTTTAAACGTACGCCGCCCGAGTACCTTCCTCTTTTTTTTTTTTTTTGTCGTCTGTAGCTGCCTTCCCCACCACCTTCTGCAGCTCCTTGGCGGACATTTAAACGCAAGCCGCCCGGTATTTCTCCCCGCCTGTAGTTCCCATCCTCACCACCTTCTGCAGCTCTTTGTGATGGCTGCACTCGCCCTCTCGCTTGGTTGTACCCGCCCCCCCCCCCTTTTTTTTTTTCCTTTTTTTTCTTTCTTTGCAGCTACCTTTAACTCTGACATGGCAGACCCGAACGTGTTTGCAAACTCTCTTGAAATGTGGCAAGGGCTTTACTCCTCTGCTTTCGAGTTTCTCTCTTTCCAGGCATCAATTACCAACAGCAACAGACGCGCCGCCGCTGACATGACGTCATCACTAACCCCATAAAACTAACATGCCAGGGATGACAAGGCGCCTTTGACAAAGATAGGTCCGCTATCGAAACGTCGGCCAGCCTGATCTGAGGCACTTTCTCCTGTTTTGAAATCTATAACGTGTATCCATCCGTCGGCTCCCTTCTTGATCTTGGACTTCGCTGAAAAGAGTTGTCTGCGCCGTGTTCAGGTGAACGCGGTTCTGGGTCTCATCTCACTCGGCGGCGCTCCGTGAAACCGAACCTACGGCTGGGCTTCTCGGAACAGGAAGACAAGCGTTTCGGAAAATGATAAGAAATGAGGACTGCTCGTCGTGAGCTGTCACGGCACGGTTGAAGGAGGACCTGTTCGGGAAACAAGGGTTCGCCGAAATTCTGACGACTGACCGATCTGCCCGTGGGAACAAAGGTTGCACGAGGGCAGGAGATGTGGCACAACACCAGTCAAAGGGGCAAACCAGCGACGATTGGTCGGCAGTGGTATTAAGGCGGAGCACTGGTGCAATAAAAAGCGGCCCCGGTGTTCCACCTAGTGTGTAAGCCGGTTCAGATGTAAGTCCTGTACCATGTGTTGTACATATAAATTGACTTAACTTGCCTTAAACGAATAACTTCTATTTGACATTAGAGAGTAATCAAACCCCATATTATCTTCTTCGGCATCTGGATTCTGTTGCAATGAGTGTCGATGTAGAGTGTCCCTGGCCATGGCTATCACCGATGTTTAAACCGGTAGAAGACAAAGGAAATGGAAACATCGCATACCAATGTTTGACTTGTGCTCCATCGAACAAGACGATTGGCGCATCCAAGACATCGGCGGCAAACTTGAAGAAGCACGTGAAGGTAAGGATTACTTTTTGTTCATTCATATTCACATAACGAAGGAGTCCTGCATTCTAAGTGTCGGTCAGTCAAACGTTACTTTGTCATTCACGTTAAATATTGTGTGTGCCAGGTTTTGATCTCCAATGAATTAAACGTACGCTCAGTAAACGCACGCGTGTACGTTTATGCGGGGGTTGGGCTCTTTTCATGTTGCAGTGTTTTTCGCGGGTTCGATCCCGGCGGTGGCGGTAGCATTTTCGATGGAGGCGAAATGCTAGAGGCCCGTGTATTGTGTAATGTCAGCGTACCTTAAAGAACACCAGATGGTCGAAATTACCGGAGCCCTCCACTACGCCGTCTCTTATAATCAGATCTTGGTTTTGGGACGTAAAACCCCAGATATTATGATTATGTTGCATAGCTTTGATAACATGTTTGTTAGTGGTTTCTGCACTTATTTTAGCCGTACTTCGCCAAATGATGTGTGCTGTTAAAGCCCACGCGTCTACGTACTTCACAGAAATAGCAGGTACGAGGTAGAAAAAAAAAACATGAAGTGCAAATGGCCTGTCGTATGTGAACATAATGACTGAAAACGTGATAAAAGTGGCTAAAGAAAGAAGAAGAGGGAAAAGCGAGAGAGTCTCAAAAATGTCCGCACGTTAACACGTCATCTGCTATAAAAATGTTTCAAGCCTTATCTTTCGCATAGAAAGTTTATGGTGTGCCAACGATTAGACCCGCACATTTTTAAAATCTCGCACAAACCTTCAATTAGGTGGTGGCGAGAACAAGCAAATATAGGTCAGACGTACTTATTGTTGGGCAAGTTGGTGCATCTTAACACAAAAAGAAATAACCTGCTCAACCTGACACACACGTAAAACCACACACACACACACACTGCGCTTGTGTGTGCGTCTGGTTTTACGTTTGTGTCAGGTTGAGCAGGTTATTCCTTTTTGTGTTTAAATATAGGTCGTCCTAACTAATGTGTTATTATTGTTAAGGAATTATTGAAGCAAAGTCCGACACTTGTAGTATAATTTATATTCTTTTTTTTAGAGAGCACATCTGCACAAGCTTCAAGAATTCGAGAACCTAATGAAAAGGGGGGGCCGTAAACGCCTCTCTGAAGAGGCACCATCAGCTGAAGAACGCCAGAAGCAATTGCGCTTGAATAGTATATTCAGCAAGCAAGCTGTCTCTCAACACACGCTCGACAAACTTGTCACGACATTTGTTGTGGAAGGCCTGCACTCCTTCTCCATTGTCGAAGAAAAAGCCTTCAAGGATCTCGTGGAACACCTCGCTCCAGGCCGAAAAACACTCACTCGACGAATGCTGACCGACCGCCTTGACGCCTGTTTTGAAGACATGAAGCAGAAACTGTCATTGGAATTTATCAACGTTGACCACGTCGCTGTCTCAGCGGACCTTTGGTCGAGCTTTCACAGGTGTGTCTTATACCGCAGCGGTTCTTCACTTGAGCATTATACTGCCCGGTTGTTATACTGTTTGGCATATTGCCCGGTGTCTATATTTATTTGTTTACTAATTTTTGCAGGAGCTTCATTGGCATTGTTGCCTTGTGGTTGGATCCTAGCACTCTCGAGAGGAAAACTGCCGCGCTGGCGTTCAGACGTGTCATCGGTCACGCAACGTATGATAAGCTGGCAGAAGTGCTGTCTTCGGTATTTGCAGAATACGGGATCCAGGGTAAGGTAACCTCCGTGGTAACCGACAATGGATCAAACTTCGTTAAAGCGTTCAGGTAAATCTCCAAAACTAAATAATGATAACGGAAACGTTTAGCCACTTCTAGTGCTGGTTGCATAATTAATGTTTCTTTTTTTTTTCTGCCCTTCAGGGTGTTTGGCGAAAGTGAGACAAACGAAACAGACGATGAAAGTGAAATGCGACCAGCGGACCTGACAGGCATTTTGAATACACCGGACGGGTCTGAATGTGTGCTTCCGCCGCACATTAGATGCGCAGCTCACACGCTGAACTTGGTCGCAACCTCGGATTCTGCTGCAGCTGAACTTGACGCACAATATTCGAGAGTCGCGAAATCTGTTTTTAAGAAGTGTTCGGCACTGTGGAGCAAGCAGGGTCAATCGAACATCTCAGCTGACTTAATCAAGAGTCACTGTGGAGTCTACCTGAGACGGCCAGTACCAACGAGGTGGAATTCACTTCATGACGCCATGGAGCATCTGCTTAAGCTGCACAACGAAGGGAAGGACATCGAGCGACTGTTCTGCATCTTGAAACTGCCGGTCCTACACCGGCCTGCGGAATACAAATTTATGGAAGAGTACTGCAGTGTAAGTGCCCATCTCCTATTGGTGAATGTATGCTGATAATCGGTGAGGTATAAAAGCTGTGAGCTACAAGCACGCCAATGTTTCCAAAAAAAACCTAGTTACGCTATTCGGTGCAGGTGTGATGCAGGCCAGAATTTTTTTTCGGAAGGGGGGGGGGGGGGTCTGGCCTCTCCTTGCCTATGTGCCTGGTGTGATGGCTTCAGCGCCAGCTGTGCGTTTAGCCCCGGTTTGACACGCGCGCGCATCGGGGCAACAAAAAGCCTTCATATCTTTATACAAAATGGGTTATATTGCCCTTGGAAGATTGTCTTCCCAGCAATGGATATGTGCTTAGGAGTTAAGCTGAATTGAAGAAAATTGGCGTAAACTTTGTTTTTATAAGCTGACTTTTCCTCTTGTTTGCAGTAACACCTACTCAAAAAAAAAAGAAAATGCGACACCAACGAGGTTTAAGCTCCCGCAGGTGGTTGGTTATAAATTATATGCGTTCCTCTCATCGACGTTCAAATCAGTTTAGAGTGCCTCATTTTCTTCATTATGAATTAAAAAAGTGCAAAATTTGATATCATTCACAGGTGATGAAGCCACTCTCTTGTGCGCTGGACGTACTGCAGCGACAGGAACACATGTTCATCGGTTACCTGCTTCCAACCCTGGCCGTCCTGGAGAAACGAATTAAATACGAGGCTATGAAGGGACTGTCATATTGTGGCCCTCTAGCTAGTGCTGTTCTCGACGGGATTGAGAAGAGGTAAGCGATGTCTGCATCAGAGTTTGAATAGGTTCGTTTTCTAATAATTTGTTCGGGATTGCAGGTTTGGACACCTCAGAGGAAAGCGCGAGCTGGTTATCGCCAGCTGCTTAATACCAAAGTTTAAGCTGTCATGGATTCCCGACAGTTCTATGCGAGACCAGGCGACCATGAACGTAAGAACAGAACTGGCTGCAGTGACCCAACCAGCCAGGGCAGATGTCGCCGCCTCGTCGGCGCCTGAAGATTTCTTCTCGTTCGGGCTCCAAACCCTCCCAGCCGAGACACAGGATGAGCTGTCGAGGTACCTGCTGGTACCAGGTGACTACCCGCTGTCTCAAATGAAAAACTTTGAGGGACTGAAGGAACTTTTCCTCAAATACAACACGCCAGTACCCTCAAGCGCTTCAGTCGAACGCCTATTCAACATTGCCAACGAAGTGCTTACGAAAAAACGGGTCCGTCTGTCGGACAACAACATCGAAATTCAACTGCTCCTGAGTTCCAACAAGAAACTTTTTTAAGTTCAAATATGTATTCTCGATCTTTCTTTTCGCGCTCATACCGTACAACGTTCATTAAATGCCAGTGTATTGTTTATTTCGATGTAATTTCTAGTGCAATAAATTATTTTATATTGATGCTTGTGAGTTACTTTCTATTTGCACTTCAGAATTTGAAGGCTGCTTCAAATTGATTCAGCATTTGAAGATTGATGTGGAAACTTTCATGCGCGTTGCACTTGTAATAGACGAGCGCCAAAGCTGCAGTTAGACATGTCGGAAGTTTATGCGGTGCTACATCAAAAATATTCGTCTTGGAGCGCATTTTCATCTTCAGATATTATGCCGATGTTCGAATTCGCATAGTATGCACAATTCGATGTAATATTAAATTGCTAGCTTTACTGCACCCCTGGATTGTCCGAAACTATATTTGATAAAAAAAAGTAAAATGTAACGTTAATGTAACGAAACGTTCCAATTTTCGAATTGTAACTGGAACGCGTTCCTTTCGCGTTAAGGGAACTTGTAACGGGAACTCGTTTCAAAATTGGGAAGGAACGAGGAACGAGCTTTCGTTCCTGTTTTAGAGGAACGTGTACAACACTGGTTAGGAAGGAGGCGGCGTTTCACCTTCCCCTTTTGGGGGCGGAGGTGAAGATGGAAATTTTCATTGGACTGTCCTGGCCTCTATTGTTTTTTCCTACAGGGAACCCTGGGAAGGCCAGGACATAAAATGCGAGCGCCGAGGCGCTCCCGACGAGCTCTCACAAGTTCTCTCAAGCTCTCACGAGCTCCGAGAGCTTCCATGATGCTAACCCCATCATGTAGCAACACGCTACCTGTAAATAAACGTTACTGTTAACAGCTCCGGACTCCTCTCCTCGACATCTCCCCGAGACTCTGGCTGGCTCCGGTCCTCTGGGCAGAACCCCGACTACATCACCAGGAACGGCGAGAACAGGCATTGGTCATTTAAATGCGTGTGCGTTAACAAAAACCGACATCGGCAGCGTTGACCCGACGAATGCGAAGAATAAAAATTAGTATCGTAGCAGGAACCGAACCCAAGCATTCTGCACGGCAGTCAGGTATTCTACCACAGAGCCACGCCATGTCCAGAAACTGCTTTGGAAAAACACCCTATGCAGGCGTAATGTCGGTGGAACGTCAATTGTGGTTGTGGTGCTGGCTATGTAATTTTATAACAAAGCAATAAACACTACATATATATGTGCTCCTACGATACAAGCGTCACGTCAGATTAAAGTCTGTGGTTCTAGTGTTAGCTCCGCTTTTATAGCAGTCTAATAAACATTACATTTGTATCCCTGTGATTCAGCAAGCTATATTCAAGCGTTGCTCGACCGTGGAGGAATACGTTAACGAAAGTTACGTATGATATTCGCATCATCGCATGGTAAAGGGCACTTCGTTTCGATAACACTGTCGACGTATGTGATCTAACTTCAGTTCTGACGTTACATCAGACCATAAGTTACCCTTAAAACGCCAGTGTGTTCGACGTGCCTGGTGAGCCAACGACGTCCATACAACTACTTGCAAAAACACGTCGATCCACCTCGTGACGCCAAAGCCAAAATATGCAGCATATAACTACTCGCTGACTGCTTCGCATAAAACCGATTCCCACAATGCATGGGATCTGCCGAAATTTTTTTAGTATATGAAAATAATATGACTAGTCCATAGTGGCGGATATCATGCACCAAGGTATCATTCATAGGTGTCCACGTTGGACTCCTATGAATACGAGTGAATTAATCTAGTGAGTATTCAATCTAGCAGTATGGGAAGGAAGGGAACATTTTATCGATACTAATATTGATCCTGCAGGCCAACTTCGATGATATTGTTCAACTGCACAACCAAAGCTACACGTGTGACAGTCACATGTGTATGTGACACGCACATGTCATGTGACATCGTCAAATGTTTTCACTGTCTTCGCTTTCTCTTGGTCCCCAATTATGTCGAGGCCTCAGCGCTCCCACATTGTGATGTCCGGGCGGCCTTCCCTAGAACAATGCTCACACATACCACACCAGTTGCGAAACTCGGTTCCGAAACCCGGCTATGCCCATGGACGAACTTGCGGAGGATTGCAAGCCGACGTGCCACCTGGGGGCGATGACAGTAAACACGCCGCATCACCATGGTAACTGCGTCCTCGCTGCTTTTGCGCAATTTGCCGCAACAAGAATGAAAAGTACTTAAAAAAAAAGAAAAAGTTGTTAAGTTTTATACACGCAGTATTATCTGCAACATGTAACCCGCACGCGTAAAAACACTGCTCGCTTCATAAATGTGTCCAGGGGCGTAGCCAAGGGGGGGTGTTGGGGGGGTTCAAACCCCCCTCCCCCCGAAATTTTTCAGTTTTGCTTGGATATATATATACATGCACACGTACAAACACACACACGAACATACATAATGTATGGTTGAACACCCCCCCCCCCCCGAAAAAAATCACAGCATATCCACGGAGTGAATGATGATGAGTGGGCGAAGCTGCGGAGGTTCATCGGTAAACCGTGAATCTTCCGTGAATTCTGCCCAGTACATCATCACCGACGTGAGATCGGGCGCGTTTATACTAAAGGTTCGATGAGTTATGACGACTTGCAGCTCACTTTAATTTTACATGTACGCTGTGAATTTTCATTGTTTAGAAAACCATTGCTTTAGAAAACATCTGGCGTCTTTCGTTAAGCAGCTGGCGTCTTTTCGTTTTGCTTTAGAAACATCTGGCGTTCTTTCGTTTTGCTTTTACAAAATATCTGGCGTCTTTCGTTGGTTTATTTCATCAATCAACGGCGTTTTGAACAAAATTTTTATCGTTTAATCGCGCACAGGAGAAATCTCACCAGGCACTACCTTGGAGGTAAACAATGGCTGCTAATGGGAATGAGAGACAGAAGAAGTCGGCTTTTAGCTAACACTTACACTTCTACTTCTCCTAACGTTTCCTACTGGAACATGCCAATGGCTGCTAATGGGGAATGAGAGACAGAAGAATTCGGCTTTTAGTTAACGCGCACGCTGCGTATTTTTTATTGTTCAACAACGCACAGGAAAAATCTCCCACCGGCACCACCTTGGAGGTCAAAGCGTAAGACTTGTTACGGACTACGACGACTACTACTACTACTACGACGACGACTACGAGGGACGAACGGGTGCCGCCTTAAGGAGCTTCGCCCCTAAAATGCCGTTGTAGGCGTAGTGGGCATTGTGTTTACGTGACGTGATTTGCGTAAACGCATGTGAGCACAATATAAACGCACATCTTCGATACGAACTAGTGTTTAATCAAAAGCGTTGCAAGGTGGACAATGCGGCAGCGACGAGCCGACTGACGTAACTTGCGCACGGCTGCTGGGATTCCAACGCACGTGCTTGGCGCGTAAACTCAAACGATTGGCCAAGGTCACAGATGTGCTGGCTGCATTCAAGTCCACTGACCGTGTTCGCCGCGCAGGAAACACTCGGCGGCGTCGACGTGGACTCTGAACTTTCAACGCGTTGCCTCGATGGTGCTGCTATTCCATTTATTAGCTCGTTTTCTCTCCACCATATGGCGCCACAATCAATCACCGCGATTTCAGCCAATGGCGTGACCGTATTTTGACACATGGCGGGGATTTCGCAACTCGTACGATTGAACTCTGGCGAACACTGTTGACTTTGGAGGCACCATCGGATTAGACCCTCTGAAGGTGCCTCCATTTTGCGAGTAAACGTCCGCAGCGTAGGCAGCAAAAGCTCGCGCTCGGCATATTGCACTTCGCGTCAAAGATACGAGGCAAGGGATGAAGAAAAGAAGGGTTAATTTCTAAGGGCTCGTTTTCTTTGTTATACACAACATTAATGAGCACTAACAGACAATAATGCCAAGGAAAGTATAGGGGATATTTTTAGTAGTAAATGTAAGGTAAATGTGAAGAAAGAAAAGTGGACGAAAAGATAGCTTGCCGCGGGCAGGGACCGAACCTGCGACCTTCGAATAACGCGTCCGATGCTCTACCAACTGAGCTACCGCGGCGGCCATCCCTCCGTCCACTTTATAGGGTATATATGTACATTTAAACTTGGGAGCGTCAGTCCGCGCCGCCAGTAGCCATGACGGCGAGTGTGGAACACTCTTTTTCGCCTGTTGGCGTCACGTAGCACGTGAACTTATTACGAGCTGGCAGCTGACCAATAATCCCTCGCATACCACCTGAAAGCATCAAGTCTGCCAGAACGAGACCCTTGCTATTCCACTTTTCTTTCTTCACATTTACCTTACATTTACTACTAAAAATATCCCCTATACTTTCCTTGGCATTATTGTCTGTTAGTGCTCATTAATGTTGTGTATAACAAAGAAAACGAGCCCTTAGAAATTGACACTTCTTTTCTTCGTTCATAGCAAGGGTCTCGTTCTGGCAGACTTGATGCTTTCAGGTGGTATGCGAGGGATTATTGGTCAGCTGCCAGCTCGTAATAAGTTCACGTGCTACGTGACGCCAACAGGCGAAAAAGAGTGTTCCACACTCGTCGTCATGGCTACTGGCGGCGCTGACTGACGCTCCCACGTTTAAATGTACATATATACCCTATAAAGTGGACGGAGGGATGGCCGCCGCGGTAGCTCGGTTGGTAGAGCATCGGACGCGTTATTCGAAGGTCGCAGGTTCGGTTCCTGCCCGCGGCAAGCTATCTTTTCGTCCACTTTTCTTTCTTCACATTTACCTTACATTTACTACTAAAGATATCCCCTATACTTTCATTGGCATTATTGTCTGTTAGTGCTCATTAAGGCAAGGGATGGTTGTTTTGGCAGCGTGGTCGTGCGCAAACGTGGCCAGGTTTCGGGACATCAGCAATTCTTACAGCTTATGACTGGGATCCCAGGATTTCTTCGTGTCCGTCGCCGTCGACAGAAAATCATTCCACGAATAGAGGCGAAAAGTGAGATTACGCGTGCCAGAATAAATTATTTGGCTCAGTTCTTTTAAAAGGACACTAAAGAGAAAAATTGTTTTTCTCATGTTAGTAAATTACTATTTCACAATTCCAAAATTACCACGCTTGCCGCTAGAAGACGCTTGGTAAGCGAGAAAACGCGCAAGAAAGTGCGGGTAGCGACGCGAACTTGAAATTCCCGCATCAAACGTCGTGACGTCATAGATATTGACGGCATGTACTAGCTGCTACGTAGTTCCTAATCAGTAAAAATGAAGTACATTGTCTTCTGAGGGGCGATATACTTAACACACTAATTTTCAGGAAATTTTGTTGAGCCACTGTCGACAAGATACTAAAACTCACTTTGTAATCCGTGATGTCAAGTGTGGCGATTTCGGCGCGAAACATAAAAATGAAACTTTGACCTTGATTTTCTCCTCCATTAATAAACCTATGATGGTGAAACCAACGACGTTAGTTCTCAGACAAATATCAATCTAAACCGATTCATTGTTTCACTTTTGTGTCCTTTTAAGTGCTTGGTTAATTACGAAATAAAAAGCTGCATATTCGAGATGAAAGCGCTAACATTGCCTTGATATTGTTAACGTTATCTCTGGAGAAATCAGCCATGACATTTTAGGTTTCATGTTATAAACAGCAACACATAGATGAACTATTGACAGTATATGTAATCAGTGTGCCGTGTGAAGAGCCTGCCTGCAGCTGATTTCATATTTGCGTTGTGAAAACGTTAGGGAAGGGCCACGCCTGGTTAGAACCACGGTGTAGCTAGGACTCCCGAAGGACGACGTGAGCGCGATAGCACAGTGCATTGAATTGTCTCGCTGTCAGTAATTTCATGTAGTGCATTGCTCAATCTGTCAAGGACACGTCACACTGGTCTCTCGAATCAGGTTATATTTTCTGGCCAACCACCTTCACAGCGTGGATTGGAGCCCATGTTTTAAAATTGCGTGGCAGGATTCTGCGTAGCCACGTTGAGCAAGCGTTCCTCTCGTTTTCTCTCGCTTCTTTTTTCTTTTTGGTGACTCCTGCGGTCGCCTGCCCTTCCCCGAAGTTTTCACCGCTCTTCCTATTTCTTCTATCTCTCTTCATTCCCATCTGCCTTCCCACACAGTACGGTTGAAGTGCCCTCCGCGATGAGAGGCTGTTACTACTCTGTTCTGTGCAACGTAATGGAACCAACAGACAGTGAAGTCAAGGAATGTATAGGGGCATTATTTGTATTCCTTAACTGTAGTGTAGTAAATATGATATGAATGCAAAGAAAAAAAGTGGACGAAAAGACAACTTGCCGCTGGTAGGGACCAAACCTACAACCTTCGCATAACGCGTCCGATGCTGCACCAATTTAGTAACAGCAGCGGTTGTCCTCCCGTTCGTTTTCTTGTGTATTTTTGTACACGTATACCTGGGAACGTTAGCTAGCGCCGTCCGTAGCCATGAGAGCGAGTGTGGAACACTCTTCTTTGCCAGTTATTTGAAGTTTGTAGGTTCGGTCTCTACCAGCAGCAAGTTGTCTTTTCGTCCACTTTAACTTTTTTTTACATCTATATCATAATTAGCACAATACAGTTAAAAGACGACAAACAATGCCCCTATACTTTTCTTGGCTTCGTTGTCTATTGGTTTCATTAGGTTGCACATAACAAAGAAAACGAGCCCTTGATCAATTCCCCCTTCTTTCGTTACTACACTGTGCATTTTCTCTTCCCCACACTCGCCTTGTCACAAGGATCCCATTCTTTCTCTGTACCACTGGCCCACCCTCTATAGTGGTTTGAGGCTAGAAAAGTAGTCTGTAGGGATCCCGGTGCAGCGTCGTGCGGGCAAGTGCGTGGAATAAACAATGAAGAGAGCTGAAAGGAGATGAGTACCCACAGTACCATCTACTCGAGATGAGCACCCAAACCACCGAGCTCCAGGTCTGAGTACCTCTCTCCCCATTAGAAAAACGGTGGGTGCTCCCCGACGGCACTGCGAGTCGAACCGAGTACCTCCCGCTTTGGGGATGAACGCTCCCCAACACTTCACCACCGCACTGGTTCTTCGCTCGCTCTCTCACCCGATTGCTCACTCATCCACGCACATGGATCACTCATGCACTCACGCAATCGCTCGCTCACTCATACATTCATCCATTCACGCAATCACTCATTGACGCTTCCTGTATTGCGCATTACCACGGCTTGTTAGGCGAGTAAGGGTGTTCTCTGATTTCCTTGCTTGAAAGGCTTCAGATTAAAAGGTTCTGGAAATCTCCGACACACCTTTTCAACAACACATCATCCTCAATACTTGTGTCAAATATTGCATATGATTGCACCTCATTTTTTTTCTTTCGTCTGTCTTCATATTTTCAAGTTGCCATGACTAGGGCACTCTGTAGTAAGAAATGTTCGTCTCCACTAGCTCTCACCAAACGTTGCTCCTTTTTTTTCTTTTGCAGTCCGCGCGGTTGCTTCGGACGAAGAGTATGTTCTCACTGAGGGCATCGCCACCGATTTCGAGAATGGCGTCGGCGCTGAGCTCCACAAGATGCTACTGCAAAGGGCGCAGCATTCCAATAACTGGGTGAGTGGCCTCTCAACTAGTACACTGGCTGTTTTCCCGAACTGGTATTAAGCGGTTGCACTGCCTATGACCCTACCGTCGAGTGGGCTGAAGATCCTATAAAAGAGCACGAAGGAAACACAGCGCTTGTGTTTGTGTCATTTTATGCGTGCGTGAATTTGTCCTTTTGTGCGCGGCTTCATCAAATATCATGGCTCATCAACTAGCCCATCAGTACATATTAAGAAAAAAAAAACGAGGATGCATTGCGGAACAAAAACTTTGCCATAGTTGAACGCAGGTAAACCAAGTTTGTCGAGTGATAGCTCGGTTTCACCTGCTTTGGGAAAGGACGAAAGCGTTCGTCTGCAGAGGTTCAATTGTATCGCATGCTTTGATTTAGGCAAGGACGACGAGAAGTCTACGCGCTTCGACTACACGCCTTGACAATAAGGGAGCCAACGCGTTGTACCATAACACAACACGCAGAAGCTGCTCGGCGCTCTCGGTGCGAACGTGCAGTGAACTATAGTCGGATACAACTTTAGAAGGCAGAAGATGCTCCGCCCAGACGACCGAAGCGCGGCAGCCGATCGCCTCCGCGACTAAAGAAATAGCCCCGCTCATGCACGCGCGGATGTTCTGTGAAGGCGGAGCCACAGGCCGTCCCGCTCATGACGCCATGTCCTTATTTTTTTTCCCAATATTTATTTTTGTCCTCTCTCTAGTTTTCTGCCACCAATACTCTAACCGTCTCTTACTTATTTCAATCGCGGGTGTGTTCAGCTTTCCATTGTCTCTAAAACCCAAGGCGTCATGTAGGCTCGTGCCCAAACGTACACCTGGGTGGATGTCTCCACATTCAATCAGAACATGCTCCGCCGTTTCCTGATCTTCCCCGCAGCACGTGCATTGTTATTCTTCTTTACTGAATCTCGCTTTATAACTACCCGTTCTAAGGCAACCCGATCTCGCTTCAAACAGTAAAGCGCTTCCCATTGAATTGTCGTAAAATGCCTCCCTCCTTATTTCATTTTTGCCCTTTCTGTAGTTACTCAAAGCCGGTTTTTTCTCCATAGCTGCCATCCAGTAAATCTTCTCCGCCTCTCTGACTTTTCGCTTAACGCTCTTTGTTGACATACTGCTTACACTACCAGCCGTATACTTACTAGTGAGCCTCCTAGTTCTTTTTCTCCACTGTGTGTCCACGCTCTTCCTATACAAGTAACGGAACACATTCTCTGCCCATCTACTCTCCTTCATATTCCTTAGCCTTTCTTCGAACCTTATTTTGCTCTGAGCCTCCCTCGCCTCAAAACCTGTCCATCCCATATCGCCCTTTACAGCCTCATTTGTCGTCTTTCCGTGAGCACCCAACGCGAGGCGTCCCACAGTCCTTTGATTTATATCCATTCCCGATTGCACCTCTGCCCTCATGCACACCACTGAGTTCCCAAAAGTAAGCCCCGGAACCATTACACCTTTCCACAGACCTCGAAGCACCTCGTACCTATTGTATCCCCACAATGCTCTGTGCTTCATTATTGCAGCATTCCTCTTTCCTTTTGCTGCTGAGGCTTTTTCCTGTACCTCCATGTACCTGTCACCCTCATTTATCCATACTCCGAGGCATAGGTCGGCAAAAATTTTGGAACTCACTCAGACTCACTCAAGAAATGTATTTTGCTGTGAGAGCTCACTCGGACTCAGATTCACCGAAATTTTCCTCAACCGAACTCACTTGGACTCAAACTCACCAACATTTTGCTCAGCCAGACTCACTCAGACTCAGACTCACGGCTTGACCTGAGCCTGAGTGAGTCGACTCATGAGTCCGCTGGCAATAAGTGGGCTATTCCGATCATGGTGTAAATGCTCTTGAATGCCAATATCTCAAATATTGGATGCTCTACGATACGCCTTTGGGTCTCTTACCTTCATATACTTGATTTCAGGGGTTTCAATCCAGTAAGGATGTTTTTTATGAAATATGCGACTCACACAATATATTTCTATTAAGAAATTCCTGTGAAAGAGTTTGGAGGTCATAGCATCTCCTACCCCCCCCCCCCTCTACTCACGCCTCTGATCAATAAACATTGAGGTGGTGCATGAACGCTAGTGCGTAGAGGTGTGTGGGAATAGATCTGAGTATAAACGTATGCCGATATAAGGCTGATAATAATGCAGATAGCTGATTGGATAGGATCATAGGTCGGCAATTAAAGGTGGCGCTCACTCAGACTCACTCATGAAATATATTTTGCGTTTAGGGCTGACTCGGACTCAGACTCATGCAAATTTTCTTCAACCGGACTCACTAGGGCTCACACTCACCAAAATATTACTCACCCAGACTCACTCAGACTCAGACTCACAGCTCGATCTGAGTGTGAGTGAGTGTGAGTGAGTCGACTCATGAGTGAATTTGCCGACCTATACTCCGAGGTACTTGTATTCGCTCACCCTCGGTATTTCTTGGCCCTGTATTGACACCGCCTGATCACAAGGGTCATTGAATACCATCAATCCACATTTTGTTACACTAAATCCTAGTCCTAGAGCTTCCCCTTCCCTTCCGCATATATCCGCCAGCTGCTGTATATCCTCTCGACTGTCAGCAAACAAGACAATATCGTCAGCATAAAATAATCCTGGAAGCTTCTGCTCAATCATCACGCCGCCCTGTTTGTGTGACAGATTAAAGCCAAAGTTGCTACCTTCTAGCGCTTTTTCCATATTCACCATGTACAGCACGAATAACAGCGGGGACAAAGGACATCCCTGTCTCAGCCCCTTGCTAATCTCAACGTTCCCTTTGCTACTCATTCCTTCCCATTCTATGCAAACTGTATTTTCTCGGTATATCTCCCTCGAAAGCTGTATACAGTCGTCGCCTATGCCCATTCCTTTCAATATATCCCACAAAATTTCCTGATTAACGTTGTCGTACGCCCCAGTGATGTCTAGAAAAGCCATGTACAAGGGCCTATTTTCTATTTTAGATATTTCTATATCTATAGATATTTCTATAACTATAGGATGCAGCCAGCGCCTTGTGGCGGTAGCGGTACTCAATACTGACTTTGGGACGCCGTTCGTTTTCGCGAATGCGCCGCCATAGTGTTTCGCTGAAGCTCATTGGCTGGCGTTGACCTTGGTTGACCTTGGAGGTCAGAAGCATGCAACGAGACGTTTTCTAGATTTGTACCGGGAGTAGTAGAGCTACTACTCTAAAATGCGAAGCCAAAGGAAGTTGGGACATCACGCGATCTTGTAAGCAGTGGTAAACGCTTAATGTTTTAGGACACCATAGCAAGCGTATCTTAGCGCGCGTTTTCCTGCATAACAATGCGTGCGCGAGCAGTGTGAAACTGTCGCACTTACACCCCGCAACTAAGGCGATAAATGTGTACGTTACGATGCGCACTAACTTATTGGTGTCGAAAATTGCACCATCTCCCGCTAAAGGGGACCATGAGGCGATGCGAAGCCGGAGCACTTGCACGATCGCGTTCCGTTGGCGTTCGTTGGGCATGCTACCGACCTCGCGTCGTGGAAAGCGAAGAGGGACGCTACGCGCGTCGTATCTTCCATCTAGCCTGGCCGTTAATTCTCACAGGGCGAGCGGGGAACGCAGTCGACAGGCGGGCGAGAGGGGGCAGCGTAGAAGAGGAGAGAGAAGGGGAGGGGACGCGCGTGCGCTCGAGCTCATCGCGGCGTTGCGCAGGAGAGAATTTCGGCATGTCTAGCCCGCGTTTCAGAGGAAGAGTGGAAAGGGGGAGGGGAGAGGGAAAATGGAGAGGGAAAGTGGGGAGGGGAAGGGGCGAGGGAAAGGGGGAGGGAAAGTGGAGAGGGGAAGGGGGAGGGAAAGTGGAGAGGGGAAGGTGAGAGGGAAGGTGGAGAGGGGAAGGGGAGAGGGTGAGTAGAGAGGAGGTGTGTGGAGAGGGTTTGCGCATGCGCAGTAAGGGTGGTCACGCCGCACACCACCACCACCACCACCACCACCACCACCGGATTGAGCTCCGCCTTAAGATACTTCGCATCTAATACACAGAACGGCCAGCGATGTACCGGAGCAAGTGTTCGTCAACGAGAACCTACCGAGAACCTACCGGAAAAGAATGAAAAGGAGGTCTATGATTCATGGAGAGCGGAATTTCGAAGGCTGAATGCGTGATGCTGTGCTCCCTCCTTGTTTATTTCCTCCTGCCATGTTAAAGAAAGACTCACATCGCTTTTAATGCATCGCTCATCTGTCAAAAATGTGATAGCAGTTTGCTTTTTTTTTTACGTCAGAGATAATAAAAGCGCGTCTCGACCTGCTGAAACGCCCGATCAGCCTAATTCTGAATCCCTGTCTGCCTTTTCCGATTATTTAACTACGCTGAACTAGTTATGAAGTGCCTCGGAAACGCCTTAGCGTGTTGCGGCACTTAATTGTTTCAGAATTTGTGCGCTACCGGCGGTTCGTCGCTTACAATATCGTTATGCCCAGTGTCTTTCCTGTCTCTCACAGACACCGTGACCCTATACACCTGATAATTGAAATAGTAGTAAACGCTGTTTTCAGGCTGGGTTAATTGTCTGATCATACAACCGGCATCCTCGCTATAAATGCAGCTGGAGAAATGGTGGGAGGACGTGGCGTACCTGTCTCAGCGTCAGCCGCTGCTGCCCAACTCCCACATGGCCGGCACGTTCGCGCTCTTCGAGGACGCCTTCCAGTTCCAGGGCGGCCGCAGCCTGTGGGCGGCGCGGAACATCACCTACTACCTCGACTTCTGGACCCTGCTCAGGCAGTGAGTTGCATGGAGCCATGAAAAAGCGCGGAGGAAATAAACTCTCTCTTTTTGAGTATCCGAGGAACGATTATAAGGAAAATGAACGCACAATGAAAGGCAGTTAGCCGTTGGTGGAAGCCGAACCAGCAACCTACGCGTAACGGTTACGATTGTATTAAATAAGGTAAAAACAACTTCGGTGGCTTTCCCCCGCCCCCTTTCAGGGATACTAGTGTGCGTGTATGCGTGAGCGCGATGTTAGCTTAGCTATATATTAGCCACTGCCCCTAAGCGACGTTGCCACTCACTGGTGCTGCGTAAGGTCTCCTGTCGGAAATTAAATCCTTCTGTGCAAACGCAACACCTAGTTGCGAGTCAGCGCCGGTCCCGTTGTTTCTTTCGTCTCTCTCTCTCTCTAAATATATATATATATATATATATATATATATATATATATATATATATATATATATATATATATATATTTGTGTGTGTGTGTGTGTGTAGGCTGCTGTGGGCGCAATTGTTGCATACCAGGGAATAACGTGATGTTATCCTTGTGTGTATGCGTCCACTAAGTCACGTGTTTACCGCCAGTAAAAGACTGAGACAAAGAAAGGAGACGCCGTTCTTGTCGTTGTTCGTGTTTTATTTCTTTTGTCTCCTTTAATTAGCCGTAAACATGTGACGTCTCATGCATAGGCGTGCCCACCGGAGGGGGGTCGCAGGGGTGGGGGGGGGCAAAGTCTGCCCCATACTTTCACTTAGTTAGGAGGGGGGGCACTGCGACGAACCTTCGTCCCCCCCTCCACCCTTGATTGGGGAACCCTGCGCACGCCTATGGTTTCATGCCGAGATTCACTGCATGAAATTGGAGAGCCCTTATGAATGTAACAATACGTAAAGTGTTTCACATACCGAACTACGTCTGGTAGAACGTCATCTGCAACTTCCATCCAACTCGTCAACTTGAAATATAGGTAGGCAGGGTGTTTTCTCTTTTGCATCAGGTATGTATGCCGTCATATTTAGGGTGGACTGCTTTCATTGCTTATTCTTTAGTCGCGATGTTTTACGTCATGCGTAGCTTCGAATGGGTGGATATCTGCTTTCCATCATTATTGCCATCATCATCAGCCGGACTGCACCCATTGCAAGGTGTTATCCCAAAAAATCTTGGTACCCTCATCTTCCCACCTAACTTTCTGTCGCTCCTTGCCACGCTTGCCTTCTATTGGCTGTGTTCTCAAAGTGTGTGCTTAACAACAAATGGATGGCGTTCTCACAGTTCACTTTTCATGAGTGTAGTTCGTGTAGCAAGATTTCGACATGAGTTCACGTTCTCTAAATGTGACAAAACCAAACTAACATTTGAATGTTCTTTGTCAGTTTAGCACATGCGTACCCGCTTCGTGATTCTGCGAATGGAGGTGCAAGAAATGTAGTCGTAGCAAGTTCCATGCTATAAAATTGGGGGACCCTTAAGCTTTGCCTTAAGCTTTGCACGCACGCACGCACGCACGCACGCACGCACACGCACGCACACGCACGCAGCGCGCGCACGCACGCACGCACGCGCACGCGCACACACACACACACACACACACACACACACACACACACACACACACACACACACACACACACACATTTTCTCTTTCTCTCTCGCCTTCCCAAACGTGGAGACCTATACTGTGCCGCAACGAAAGACAAAGTGCTAACACCCTCCGGCTCCTATCTTTATTTGCATCTACCTCGAAATTTCGCTTACGGCCAAAGACGCCGCCGCCGCCGCCGACACCGGGATTTCTGCGAAACGAGCTTTTAGCGCTTTCGCGTTAACACAGCAAAGTGGCCTCACAAGCGGTTGCAAACGTGTTTGTATACGGCCGGCTGCTTCGACGTCTCCTCGTTCGCTTGCCAATTAACAACGCGTCGATCCTTGTTTACGGCGTTAGATAGCGCCAGCGACAGGACGCCTGGCGCGTTCTTCGACGGCATTCCGTGCTTCTTGGCTTCTTGTACGGGCGTGCAGCGAACCAGTGAAGTGTGTGTGTGTGTGTGTGTGTGTGTGTGTGTGTGTGTGTGTGTGGGTGGGTGGGTGGGTGGGTGGGTGGGTGTGTGTACACACCCACACACACACACACCGCCAGCTTACTATGTACATACTACCGCGCGCCGTGGTAGCTAAGCGGCTATGATGCTGTGCTACTAATGCGCGAGGACGCGGGTTGGATTCGCGGCCACATTTCGATGAGGGCGATATGTAAATCCACCAATTTTCTTAAATTTAAGTGCATGTTAAATAATTTTCTGGGCGACAAAAACGAATGGAGTCTTCCATTACGGCCTTCCTCATAACCATATCGTGACTTTGGCACGTAAGACCACAGAATGTTAAACACGTGTTTTTCGGCTAGATGCACTTTAAATAATTAGCAGTCGATTACGCGTTTGTTTTCTGCTGCCTTTAGACTGTGCCGTTTCGTAGCAGCAATCTCTGGCTGTTTATTCCGCGGCCACCTGGTTGTCCGTGCAACGGCGACAAAGGCTTCCTTCGGCCGCATGGGAGTAAACGGCCGCTCTGCTTTGGCGGAAAGAATGCAGCCAGCGTACGCAGTGCACGCACCGTCCTTGATGGCGGAGAATGATAATGGAAAGCAGGGACAAGGGCCGCCCCGTTGCGTCATCCAAGGCTTCAGTTATACGACGGCGGAAAGGCTGCGTCGATATTGCCGATAACAGCGCCACCTTGATGATGTCGTGGTGTTTGCTTCACGAAACGCAAGCTGGCAAGGTTGAGGTCGACATCGCGTCCTTATGGTTGCGCAGTCCCTTGATATTTGTTTTCTTGCTCGTGTGATATCGCTCCGATGTGCACGCCAGCAGTTTATTTTTTTTTTAGCCTTCTTGCTCCGAGACCGCGAAGTGTCTTATCTCAGGACACGCCGACTACGTTGATTAGATTTAGAACGTACGCTGAAAGCGGCCTCTTTCTTCCCTATAGGCTGCACATGCGGCGTGTATAATTGCCTGCTTCAGTTACGAGTTTAATTAGGTAACGTCAATTAGCCTCTACCTGATCAGTAGGGCATGTCGGTGGAGAAGGTGAAGAGCACAGCGTGAACTAACCTATAACGGAGTTTTAAACAAACATATAGCAACAACCTATATGTGGTCGTCCTGCAGATATCCCTGTGGTGGAAAAAAAAGGAACAAAATTATTAAGCCTCGCGAAACTAAGAAAAATCGGCCGCGTATCTGCGTGCTTCGTTGCAAATGTCGTCGAAAGACGATAGTCTTCTGCCCGCCGTACTACATGAGTCCTCCTCCTCTGTGTTGAATCGCCGCATCTGGCTCGTAGCGTCGCATTTGCAGCGCAGCGCAAAAAACACTAGCATTTTCAGTGCAGCCTAAGAAACACTAGGGTCTTTAGAATACGTATCTATGTATTTTCTAGTAAAGGAACACATCACCTGATACTTGCGTATTGATGTTGCGCCTCAGATATGCGTAACATTTGCTTTTTGATCGGCAATCTTCACAAGTATGAACGGCGCTACCTGTTCAAGATGGCTGGGCGTTCAGCAAGTCGTTAAACTTTGGCCGGGGGGCTGAATCTGGTGACAGACAGACAAACAGAAAGAGAGACAGACTGACCAAAATTTCTGCGTTTAAGTTCCCAAAGAAAGACTATCGTCTTCAAAAAAGTCACAACGGATCCGCACCGTTATTACGCCAATGACGTCAGTGCTCCCAAAGTGAACATCGTCAATCAGGCCTATCTTATCGCACTGCACACGAACGGCCGCGCTCTTTTCGCGACGCCGCGTCAGCAGCTTTCGGCGCTCATGTGCGGTTCTTATCAAACAACAGAATGCTTGTCTTTAACTTACGTGCGTAAAATTGCGAGTTATGCCGCTATAGCGTTGCTGGCCTGCTGCTCATTGCGCGGCCCAGAATAACAGAACTCCGCAGTGGAGTCGGGGTGTTAATAAACCTGCCCATTGTTAATTTCGTACGTATATAGTTGCCATATAGTTGTACGAAGGTTGGACAGAGCTTTGAACACACCGTCAGCTAACATTACTAAGATATGGGAAGATATGGGAAGAAGGCCTTCCCATTTCTCACATATGGGTCATTTCTGAAGGGGATTTGATGTCGGCATTCGAAAACCATATTGATACTGATGTACAGGATGACTGAAATCTGGACGCTGGTTCTGAAATATTTTTCTTCCACGGTCATGTTTAAATTTAACGCACGGTGACCGCATGGGGTGCCGCACGAAAAAAAATGCTTGACAGTTGAGACCTGTCACGTCCGTGTAGCTCACGAGCATACTAGAAAATAAAATAAAAATATGGAACGAAGACGGTCATGTGTGGGCCGGCCCGCTAGCGAGAGGTCCGCGGGCCGCGTGTTCGAGACTCCTGTCATATATTATCGACTTGCAGCTCTTCTTTTGCGGAGTGTATTATTATTATTATTATTATTATTATTATTATTATTATTATTATTATTATTATTATTATTATTCATCTTCATCATCACTGAATACTTCAGAAATTTGAATATATTACCGTCGCATACCGCAGGGAAGCATGCCTTCCTAACAGCTTTTTTGGGGAGTCGCACATATATATGCAGAAGCGCTACAGCCTGCGATCACCGCTTGCACAGCTGTGTTAGCTCGGCCCTGGGAAAACAGTCCGTATTTTTCGTTCGCTTGCTCGCGACTTCGGGAAGGCCGTTTTAACCAATGAACGAGAGATCGAACGATAAAAACAACTCTTAAATTACCCTATCGATAGCGAGATCCTGGAATTGCAAATACGCTGGCCCTCTTTTTTTTTTTTTTTTTTTGTCTTGGCAAATCCAAGGACAATGCCAGCTTTAGGAAAACAAAAGTGCGAATAGCGATGCGATCTTGAATATTCTTCCTTGCCAGCTATTCCGCGTACAGATTTTCGCCAGCGCCTGCGCAACACGGAGGAAATGAATAGCTTTATAATAATTGTCGCATTCTGTCATGAAAATAGGTGGATAATCAACCTTGCTTCACAAAAGGACCCAGATGCTGGCGATATTTATAGGGCGCGAAATCCGGGAAAGCGAAGTTTGACCTTAGTTGAACTCCGCAAACAGTCAGCCTTTAAGCCTACCATACAGGGGAACAGTAAAACGAAGGCTTACTTGTAGGGATCAACAATACGCCATTTATTGCGTGTTATACTTAAGACCGTACTCTCTTTTGTGTAGGAGATTGGTTGAGGCTACTCGGAAGCCGCAGAACATTAGATAGTTATAGTTTAGCGGGCTCACCGGAATAGCGGGACCGAAATGCGTTTTACGTAGTGTACGTAAAACATGGCGGCGGTTTTTGACGCCCGCTTCAAACTGAATTTAGAATTGATGTGGACGGATCCACTTCTTTCGTGGCAAACGACTGTGCGAAATGGCTTCGCTTGCCTTCAAGTAGCTTCGACGACACGGTATTACGGATAACTTAGCGTAGTTTTTGAGATCGCTTCCCATTTCGAAAGTCCCTAGGCCTATCTAGAAGATCGGCGTAAACAAGTCTGCAACATGAAAAATTTCGCTTTTGGTGCTTAGTTCATATTTATTTACTTTTATTTTCACTAAAAAAGGAGTAATATTGCTGCGTGCGGGGATACAGGCAAGCATTCTCGGTTTTGTTCTTTTCACTTTTTTTTAATGCATTCACCCTTCGCTAGGTGGCGCCACCATCCCGGCTTGGGCACGTAAACGCTATCCCGCTAAACTAAAACATGCTTTCCGCAACAAACGTTCGCGGTACGGTAACGCTATTCCCTTAACCCCCGCTATCACGCTAACGCTAAACTATAACTGTCTATTGCATACTTTACTGACTGAAATGTCCAGAACTCTGCTACATTTTTTTTTATGTGAGGAGTATTCCTTTAGCTAGCAGTCCCAGAATTCTTGCGAAAATGTCGTTCATTATATTTTGTTCATATCTATAACCCGTTCAGACAAGCGTCGTCCTCGTTTTTGGGTGCGTCTTACTCTCGCCATTTCTGTGCTGAACTGGTTAGGAAAAGAAGACGAACACTGAGCTTACGGCAAATTAAACATTCTTCTCACTTAAAGTGCTTTTGTGTAAAATGCTTTTGTATAATGTGCTTGTGGGTGAAAATATTTTGGTACACAGGATCGCTTTGGTGAAGGCACTGCCGTGTCTAACGAGACATTGGACTTGTGGAGCTTCGGCAGAAATTTCGAAATATTTGTTTGCCTTTCTAATAGCGCTTGTTGCTGACAGATAACTATTGCATGTAATTTGAGTGGGGCGGTTGAATTCGTTATGTGTACAGAAATATGGCATAACTCACCGCACAATAATTACATCATAAAGGCAGCGCAAAAAAAAACACGGGACACAGAAAAAGTCACAGTTTCACCGCTAGGGCGAATAAATGAATGCGATAGCAACAAATCGTAGTGTTATACTAAGTGAGGCTGGCAGCTAACTGTTTTGTATCCGATCTCGCGTAACAACAAAACACTCGTGTAAGACACCAAGGCATTGGACTGGGCTAGTTGGTACATAGTCACAAAGGATAAAAACCTGCGGAAAACACAGGACACAGCGTCCCGTCGACTTCTTTTCGCTGTGTCCTGTGTTTTCCGCTGGTTTTTATCCTCTGTGGCTCGTGTAAGAGAACACGGCCGCTCCAGGGAGAGGTGCTCTCCGAAGTCACTTTGCGTTGAGAGCGCAGCACGTAGAAGGGTATACGATCCGCCCGCTGTGATGGCTGTCGGGATAGCGCGCGCGCCAGCGATCGCGACCGCGCCCTTAGATTCAAAAGTTCAAAGTTGCTGCCCGCGCGACAAACCCCCCCGCACCCTCCGAGCGACAGAGGGTGCATGCGTCTTTTCATGCTCGTTAAAGAAGGGCGTGGCGTTTCCTTTCTGCTTCGACGGCAGGCCTCCCGAGCGGGGTGATGTTATCGCATGCACCCTCCGAGTGACAGAAATGGGCCGGCTCGTTTGAGCTCTGCTTCGGCCGCGTTCGTCGCCCCCGCTCGCGCGCTTTTACCCGCGGTAGAACATACGATGCGCGGGGGGATCTTATCAATTTGGACTTCATACAATCTGGACATGATGGCGATGGCAACGGCGACGGCAAAAACCCGTCGAGACTGTCCATATAATTGCTATCGCAATAAAAGGAGCATGCGTACACGTCCGTGTCCGTGTTTTTTGCGCGGCTTTAATGATGTTATCGTACCAATTCGCCCTGCAAGACACCCTTCTGAAGTACAATAATTCGATATTTAATTGCATTGTAGTTGCAATTAATTGCTATAAAATTCGCAATTAGTTATTCTAACACTTCCATTCGCTTTATATTGAGCGTCAAGAACTGTGTCATCAGATTACGTAAATTTCACGCATTTATGACAGTATACTACAGATCATAATGCGTGTCTGAAAGGGCTATCTAGTAGAACACGTATCGGGGCTAGTCGGTGCATTCTTCCAGAAAGGAATGACACAGAGAGGGCAAAAACCAGAAACCTGCTTTCTGATTTTTGCCCTCTCTGTGTCATATATTCACTCGCCTAAGACGTGAACAAGACACTTGCAAGTTTGCGCACATGGCGTCGTCTTTGTCTATGGTGTGTGTTCCTGGCGCAATCCTTCCTTTCTGGAAGAGGCTATCACCAATTTCTCGTTAATTATATGCTCAAATTACTTCATAAGCATAAGGTATATGACATACGGCAGTTGTATAGACGAAACTACTGATGGTGATAAAGTTATTAGTAATTAACTATAAATTTGATTATTATATGCTCATGTATTTTCGAGGTCTGCGCTTTAAACATTAAGCGAAGGCGTCATGTATGTCCATTTGGCGTATGTATATATATAATGGTAATCGCACTCCAAACATCCGTTACTTCGCAGTGTAGAGCAACGTGTGTTCGGGCGCACGCATCGCTGGCGTTTTCACGTCACAGTGGCTCGATGTCGATTTCTGATTTATTTGGGTTGATACAATTTTTATTTAAATAACGGTCTCTCAGCACAAATAATGTTTCGCATCAGGGGTTGTACACGCTAAACTGGATACAGTGAAGCCGAAGTGGTTAGCCATACAGTTCCATGTACCGATTACAATTCCGCAGAAACTCCGCTAGAGTTGTCTAGATATACGTACACACTGTGCGACTTTGTCATCTTCGTTGATTTTTGTGCTGCTGCTGTTCCATTTGGTCGTTTCCATCTTCGTTTTGCTTGTAAAAAAAAAACAACTCTATGTATTATTGCGATAGTCATATGGACACTCTCGCTGAGTTTTTGCCATCGCCGTCATGTTCCTTATAAGGTCCATATAGATAACATCGCCCTGCGCGTCGTATGTTGTACGTGCGAGTGAAAGCGCGCGAACGCTGCCGACGAACGCAGCTGAAGCAGAGATGAAACGAGTCGGCCATCTCCGTCGCGCGAAGGGCGCATGCCATAACATCGCCCCGCGTGCGAGGGCTGCCGTCGATCGCTGCTCAAGCAGAGGGAAACGCCCCGCCGTCTTTCGTGGCAGGAAAGGCGCATGAATATGGGCGCCGGAGGGCGGTTGCGTGCCTCCGGGAGGAAATGCATACTTTGACTTGGAGGCAAGCCCGTAGCCAGGAATTTTTTTCGGGGGGAGTGGGGGGGGGGGCACTTGCTGAAAACCTTGACTGTTTGAGAAAAACACCTGTTTTCATTATTTTTAGTAAAAACACCCACTTCATCAAAATTTCAGGGGGGGAAGGCGGACCCCTATCCTTCCCCCCCCCAGCTACGGGCCTGCTTGGAGGGCGTGGTCGCCAGCGGTTGTGTGCACCGTGTATCTCTGGATGGGATCAGCAGACGGTCCATACCTTTGTACGTGTTGTGCTTTCATCCCAGAGTTTGCGTTGAAGTCGGACACAAAGCGAAGGTCGCTTCGTTGGCTGCAGTGGCCGCATTTCCTACCAGCATTTTGTTGAGCGAGTGAGCTGGTAGCCTTACTTTGTACAAAATTCGAATTTGTTGCTGTGGCATTCATTGCTTCGCCCTTGCGGCAAAACATGAACAGTGTCGTCGCCGGCAGTAATGGCTGACATGTTTGGCAAGCATGGTTCGTTGAACACAGTGGGTAGAAAACTTCGCTGAGGTCATAGGTTCGAAACTCACCACCAAGAACGTTTTTCTTTATTGCCTTTCATCCTTGATTTCTTTACGGTGATATCGTGTCATGCGTTAAGGAAAGTCAGACGTGCGTATCGAACTGGCATGCCTTTCACGTCCTTGAAGCATTGTAGCGGACATCTTTTGCGGTGAAGCAATGGTCCTCGGTAGAGCACTGCACGGGCGCGGGCCGGCCCGGAAGCCCGGGCCCGGCCCGGCCCGCGGGCCGGGCCGGGCCGGGTAAGGGATTGTTGGATCGGGCCCGGGCCGGGCTCGGGCCCATGATCTTCGGGCTCGGGTCGGGCTCGGGCCTGAGCCAGGCCCGTATTAGGCCCGGGTCTCATACGTGTCTGTATAATTTCGTGTGTACGTTGTTTGGCTTTGTTTTCGTTGTTTTGTGGGGTTTAACTTCCCGAAGCGACCCAGGCTATATGAGACGCCGTCGTTGAGGGCTCCGGGTAATTTAAACCACCTGGAGTGTATTGGCGTGCACAGAAATTGCACAGTATACAAGACGTCTACAATTTTGCTCAATCGGTATGCTACACATAATTTCAAGAAACGCCTAATATAAGTTTCCACAATTATACCGTGTAAGGAAAGCAACGGTAAACTGCCTAGATTAGTGTATATAAGATGTGCGCGTTTTTATCTAGAAAAACATTTCGAGTATGCAGCTACGCTCGCATGTCCGCCGCGCCAGTTTCTGCCTGCGTGACTCCGTAGACTGGACAACGCGACTTATGAGTCATTAACATCCCAGGAGCTGTTTTTCGTGTAGTTTAAGTGCAAGATGCGGAGCGACTCTTGTCACAGGGCGAACGCCGCTGTTGATTTTTTCATTACTAGTCGTGACCAGAGTGTGACTCACAACAGGAGTGATGAGGCTTGAGAAGCGATCCGGGATTCTGGGAATAACCAACACACACACAAACACACACAGACTGATTAGTATTATTTAAACCACCCTTTATTCAACACACCGTTATTTTACACACGTCTGACACGAGTGTTTCGCTTTAAATAACTTCGCAATGAAAACAAATTTTCACGTAAAAGAAGGCGGGGACCTTGTTTCGCTTAGGCACTGGCTATGCACGAATGAAAGAACTTCTATCTGAGAAATCGCTTCAAAATTTGCTTTCAAGCCCCCGGCATAATCCGACAACCAAGCCCATCCTCTGGATGTCAGGGGCACGCTGTGAGCGGTTACTGACCGCGTGTTTTACAAACGTAACCCATCCTTAAATACTCAGTTAAACACTTGCGATATACGAACTCCCAAACGACACCAACGCGCGTGGACGCAGTCTAGGTTGACATCAGACATGGCATATGCTAGAATTACCACACATAGCTTCTAAAGTCACGTATACTCACTCGATTCTGCTGAACGTCACCGCAGATGTAAGCAAAGCACGAAAACAGCAAACAGAAATGAAGGTAAAGAGCACTCGGCGGCGGGTGCAATAACGCGCGCCGTCGAAGAGCCTTTCCCGTTGCCGGCGAGGCGTGTCCTAAACGGGCCGGGCCGGGCCGGGCCGGGCCCAAATCTTTCGGGCCCGGGCCGGGTACGGGCCGCATTTAAGAACACCGGGCCGGGCTCGGGCGGGCCGGAGAATGGTGTTTTCGGGCCGGGCCGGGCCCGGGCCGGAAAAATCGGCCCGTGCAGTGCTCTAGTCCTCGATAGTATGCTTCACTGCACGGCAGCTTTCTTCTATAAGTACACTTCACCGCAATAAGAGGCTGTGGTGCGGTGAAGGTTCAAACATATTGCGCGTCATAAAGAGCAAGCGAAATAGTTGCTACGTGAGCTGTCTGTATATTACGACGGCCACCTAGAAACCTCGTTATAAGCGAGAATTGTTGTCCGTTCGTTGTCCGCGGTCGCTAGTGTGGAATGACGAAATAAGGGCATTGTATTTCAATATATGTGATTACAGTGTACGACAGCATATGAGTAAATAGTCGTATGTATAGGTATAGTTTAGCACTAAGCAGTGTGATTAATAATAGGAGGATAGGATTGCAATGTATCAAAAGAAACCATTGAAGAGGGTGAATGCAGTGGTAGTTGTAAGTTACTAATAACCATTTACGAATTTGTCAGCCTAATTAGCTTAACTAATTACAAAACTTGAGAACAATTCAGCAGAATTCAGTATAACTGAGGATAACTCAGCAACTCTGAGATGAGTAAGCTGAACTGAAATTGATGAAGAATAGCTCATTGGCTTTCGAAATGACTGAGCAACTCGAGTGGAGAACTGAAATGGACAAGGATTGACTCTTTCTCCATAGCAAGGGCACAGCACTCCTCCTTAGTAGTTCAGTGTTATGTATTTGCAACGAAAGCGTTGCTCCAATTTTTTAAGCATACCGGACTGATTCAGCACTTGTGATATGAAACACAAAACTGTTATGTCTGTGGCTACACTGACTTTTCTCTCCTCCTTCCTAACTTTTCTTCCCCTTCCCCAGTGCAGAGTAGTCTACCATGCTCAGCTCTGGTTAAACCCCCTGCCTTTCGTTTATCCTTCTTCTCTTTCCTCCTTTTCTATCTGATTACCAAGGGGATGTTACAACTATTCAAGATAGAGCGCTGAATGTTGCGGAGTTCGACATGATGTCATTTGTTAGTGATGGTGAAAGAGGCAGCAGTCACACCGGTAAAGACAAAACTACTTATTCGGCAAACGTGTGCCCAGAAAATCAAGTTCTCTCATTGTATAATGGAGTAACACTTGCACAGTTATTGGTTGTTGATAATCTGATTGTCGGCAAAAAGCACCATCATTTATACATTAATGATAGAAAATTCCAGCGCTATCACTGGGGCTGGCTTCAGCTCCAGAATAAACTCGACTACTGGTGTCGTGTACGCAGTCTTATCAGAAAAGTCTAAAACTGTCAAGAAATCTCCCGAACATTGCGGCGTGGCCTGCGCCGTGCAGTGGTAGCAGTTTTTGTGAGTGAAGCCTGATCACATCAAAATAAAGACATAAGTGTGTTTGGTAATATCTGAGTAGTATAACTAACTGTGTAAGGGATACTTCACATTAATGAGGTTTCTCAATATTGATTTGGTTGTTTCTTTTCTGTGAAGTATTGTCTGTCAAGTTTCCACATCAGGGGTTACTGGCTGTTGAAATGCTTCCTCTCTGTCACCTGCAGAGAGAGGCTGAAGCCACAGTCATTCCGCAAAATTCCCTGGACCATGCACCAGTTCAGAAGGTTCTTCAACACTGCGAGAATACCTGCCGAAGGAAAAGACGAGCTCGTCTGCAAGTTTCTCACTGGTGAGTGCTTGTCAATCTGTGTCTGAATTGACCCAGATATGTTATTTTGTACCAACCTACGAGTTATTACAGGCAAGCTGCATGCTATTGTCTATCCAAACTAGGCAGCTCAGAGATGAAAAATTTCTTGAATGGGGGCTTTGCTAGAGCCAATGTTTCAACAAGTGGTCTTGTCTTCAACTGAGCAACTGCCTACCCTAAAAACCAGAATATAGGTTGATTTTTTTTTTCAAAAAAAACGTGATGAAAAGTCGACCCTCGTCTTATATACCGTTCATTGGCAGAAAAAAATGTGGAAGTCTCGCAACAATGGGCAGCTGAAGTCAGAAGCCTCCAATGCCATCGTGAGCATCAGCAGCGGTGGGCTGGCGATGGCTGGCGGCACTATAGTGTACTAGAATAATTATTCTAGTACACTATAGGCGGCACCGTTGGGCAACGCCATTTTGCTTTTTCTTCTGTCAAGTGTGGCTGCTTCGGTTATCCGCTGTTTTTATTTTTCTGTTTCCTTCAGAAATGAGTGGTAGCCGACGGCAGTTTATGATAGGCTTTAAGAAAAAAGTTATCGAGTATGCCGAAGCGCACGGACCCTGGCGGCACAACGGGAATTCAGTGCATCAGAGAAAAGCGTCCGATACTGGAGGAGCCGAAAGCAGCGCATCACATCCTGCAGCAACCAAAGAAAAACTTCGTTTCATGGACGGACTGCAGTGCACCCCGAACTGGAAACGCTACTCGTCGAGTTCGTCCAGGAGCTACGTGGAAGGTCGCGACCCGTGACAGCGGAGTGCATCCGCGTGAAAGCTCTCGAGATAGCGTGCGACTCTGGGCTCACGAGGGCGCAATTCAAGGGCTCGCCATCGTGGGTGCGCCGATTTATGAAGCGGAAGGGCTTTGCGCTGCGGCGGCGTACTTCTGTGTGCCAAAAACTGCCCGAAGATTTCGATCACAAGCTGGTTAAGTATCAGCGCTTCGTCATACAGCTTCGTCGACAGCGTTGCTACATGATGGGACACATGGGCAACGCTGACGAAACTCCGATCTGGTTTGATATGCCCTCGAACACGACTGTGACCGCTAAAGGATCAAAGCAAGTGAAGCTCTTGACAACGGGCAACGAGCATTCGCGATTTACAGTGATGCTCGCTTGCACAGCAGATGGAAAGAAGCTGCCCCCTTATATCATTTTCAAGAGAAAAGGGCTACCAAAAGAAGACTTTCCTCGGGATGTGATCGTGAGAGCGAACGAAAAAGGGTTCATGAATGAGTCCCTCATGCTCGAATGGTTCCGGCTCGTGTGGAATCGGCGACCCGGTGCGCTTTTTCAGCGACCGAGCATGTTGGTCCTCGACTCATTTCGAGGCCACCTCATGGCCAATGTAAAGGGAGCCCTGTCTGATGGTAAGACGGATCTTGTCATGATCCCTGGGGGACTAACATCAATCCTCCAGCCACTGGACATAGTGCTCAACAAACCCTTTAAAGATCGCGTGCATGAGCTCTGCAATGAGTGGATGCTGGGCGACAATCCCAAGACCCCCGCTGGCCGCCTACGACGTCCACCTCTCGCGACTGTTTGTGGCTGGGTGTCGTCAGCATGGAAATCTCTCCCGGAAGAGATGGTGCGCAAGTCTTTTTGCAAAGGCCGCATCAGCAACGCATTGGATGGAACGGAGGATGATGCACTCTGGGACGTTACTAGTGACAAGCAGGCATCGTCTGACTCAAGTTCAGACGAGTCTGAGTGACAGCACTTTGTGGCCTTCTGGCGTTTAACTACATATCAGTGTCCAAATAAAAAGAAATGTCACCACAGTGCAGCTGGTTGTGTCGCGTATTTATCAAGGTAAGGGTGCGCCACGATACTTTGCGATTTTTTTTTAATTTCTTTTTTGGAGATTCAATGTTCGGGGGGTCGACCTATATTCCGGTCCGACCTATATTCTGGTTTTTACGGTACCTTAGCGTGTGTATGTGTATGCTTTGTACACCCGCCCCCAACCATGTGTGGTCATGGCTGCCACATCTACACTGTTGCCAAAAGAGTTTAGGCTAGTAAAGCAGTCCTTCAAACTTATTTTCTTTCCATTGGCTGTTATAGGTCACTTACTATCAGACTAGCTTCTTTCCGGGCTGACAGTGTGAGCTGTCCCTCAAAATAAATCTAACTAATAATTTAGAAATGGAATGTAATTTCACATCCCTTGCAGGATAATGGATGGGCGGGCAGGTTTGTTCATGTTCATAATAGTGGATGGGCAGCACCACAAGGCAAAAACGTAACTTTATAAAAGACATGCGCTATTCTCACAACACAAGTTGACAGTGCTCCCGTGCATTGCTTGTAATAAACACATGAGCTTGCCGTGGTATGTCGGTAAGGATTGGTTGTAGAAGTTGCTTAACTTATTGGAGAGGGCTGCTCTTGAACAGCCACAAAAGTGCAGTTCCTGCTTTGCAGAGGCTGAGGAGAGCTACTCGGGCGAGTCGCCAACCCACATCGTGGTGCTCCAAGGTGGCCACATATTCACCTTCGATCTGCTTAACGAGCGACGAGAGCCTCTGACGGCGGCCGAGATCACTGCTCAGCTCGATCGCATCAGTGATGCATGTGCGAGCTTGGGTCCTGGCAATGGTGTGGGTGTCCTCACCCACGGAGACAGGGACAGTTGGGCACAGGTGAATAGATACATGCACTGAAACTACGCTAGTATTTACGTTGCTGCATGTGCCATACATTATTAGTACCTTTCTTTTCCAGTGACCAATTGTGTGCATTCAATGTGTACTTCATTTAGAAAGCACGTGTTTTGCGTTTGTTGTCCTACTTTGCACAATGACTGTACGAGATGCATTTGTCACCGAAATCTATTGTTTGCTTATTATTATAACACTGTTGGTTTTTAACAGCGGGAGCTGTTTAAAGAGACACTAAAGAGAAACAAGGAATCGGTTTAGATCGATAAATCGTGCTCTGAGAACTGTAATGTCGTTAATTTCGCCATCATAGGTTTATTAATAGAGGAGGAAATCAAGTTCGAAGTTTCATTTTTAAATACTGCTCCGAAATCTCCCCGCTTGACGTCACGGATTTCAAAGTGTATTTATCGTATTTTGGTGCCATTGGCTAAAATTGGCAAAATTACCCCAAACTTGGTATGCTAAGTATATGGTCCCTTCAGAGGGCAATGTACTTCATTTCTACCTATTAGGAACTACGTAGTCCCTAGTAGGCGCTGTCAAAACATGTGATGTCACGGTGAATGGTGCGGAAACTTCAAGGTGGCGTCGCCACCCACATTTTGTTTTTGCGCGTTTTCTCACTTACTAAGCGTCTTCTCGCAGCAAGCGTGGTGTTTTTGGTATCGTGAAAGAGTACATTACTAATATTAGAAAAATTGTTTTGCTTTATAGCGTCCCTTTAAAGCGGTGCTGACACAATATTTTGCGGCCAAGATAGCCTGCGAGATCGATACCGGTGAACATGTATATATCATCTGCAAAATACCAGCAGTGAATATAGCCTGGAAGTTATTTTAAATGAATTTTGAAGTTTGCATGAGCGATCGACATCCTCGCGCTACTGACACCCTCAAAGGGGACCCTTGGGGACCCCCTACTTCCCTCACCGTGACCACGCTGCAACAAGTTACGATGACGTCATAGCCGCCATGTTTTTTTTTGCCGCGTTCGCTCCAGCAGCCTACATCTCGGCGGCTGCTCGCGAACCGCGCGGTACTGCGTCACAGTTCTGTGTGCTGACGTGATCGAGCTCTGCACCCGTTAGGTGCTGATAGTTGCACCCGGAGGCTTGTCGTTTTTGAGACCAAAACTGGCACTGGTCGGTAATGAGGAGCCTGTAATTAATTATCTGTCGCGCGCTGCAGCAAACGATGTGCCGTATTATGACTAACAGGCCCCCAGCAACACATTGCAACAAAAAAACGCAAGGCCAAAATTTTTGTGTCAGTACCCCTTTAATTAAGTTCGAGTTCTAGCTGTGGCCGGTTACTGCTCAAGTTTGGCTCAGTGTAGCTGTGCAAAGCAAAATGGAGGCGTAGCACAGCCATGTATAGTATAGTATAGCAAGACGTGGGAAAGGGAAATGAGAGTGAGGAGGATTGATGCCAAGGGGAAGAGAATGGAAAAAGGAGGGGGAGAGGGTAAAGCATGGCATAGCATAGTCTTGTTTAAATGCACAGTTGTACCCAAAAAAGTGGGCGGGGTGACGACTGCCACCACGGCTCAATTGGTATAGCATCGGACGCCTTATTTGAGGATTGCAGGTTCAGTCCCTGCCGGTGGCAACTTGCCTTTTCGTATACTTTAATTTCTTCACATTTAAATCATAATTACAACAAATAACATCCCCTATACTTTCCTTGGCTTGATTGTCTTTCGGTTCTTACTGAGGTTGTGTCTAACAAAGAAAAACAAGCCCTTAAATTCCCCTTTTTTCGTTCAATTACCCCATTACATGACATATGCATACATTTTAATATAGTTGCTATGTGCTGTTACTGGATCTGCATGAATTTGCGATGGAAAAAAAGTTGTGCTGTGATCACGAAGAAATGTAGCAGTGCTAATGCAAATGGTATGCAGGCCCCCGTGTAGTATGTAATTGCTTCAGTGTTGCAATGCACGTTGCACCTCAACGTGAAACACTTGTACAATCTCGATTTGCTGCACTGAACAACCAGCCAGGTGTGCCCATCCGTTGTGTGCATTGTTGCTTTATTCAGTGAGTTGGAAGGCTGGCTTTTTTACAAATATTGGTTGTCTTGTGGTGAGCTCAACTTGGCTCAAGAGCAGAAGGTGTGTCAAAGAACAAATAAAAATGTTCTTGTGCCATACCTTGTGTTCTCGCATATCACCTGCCTCTGCATATAACCCACGCCCACTACTACAAACCATAAAAACATAAAATTTTAAAGAAATATCTCTACGCATTTCCGTGATGCTGCCTTCCTTGCATTACTGCAAAGCAGTGCTGTGAAGCGTACTTGCGCGCCGAAATTCGCATATAACTTTTACCTCAACTTTAGCACACAGTTTTCTGTGTACTTGGTGTGGGTTATGCGCGAGAAAATACGTAATTTTTTTTGGAGGTTTGTGTATGATTCAAAGTGCTTTTTCAAAGTAGTAATCACAGATACACATGCACACTCTCTCACTCTCATGTTCAAACACGCAAATGCACATGTTCATTCATGCACAGTATAAACTTTTGCAAACTTTTATACTTATGCTTGCTAGTAGTACATTTACACTCATGACTAGATGTACCAGGGTAAACATGTCTTTTAATTGGATGTTGCAGAGCCCCATTTTGGCTCTATTTTGGGTCAAGGCCGTTTCATTACAGTGCCCACAACTGATGTCGTCTATTTTGATTCTTTCACAAGGTTTTGAATGATTCTAATACTCGCAATTTAACTATTATAACCTGAGAATGACTTTCTAGCAAATTATAAAACACTGTGGGTGGGATTTAATGTTCCATGAATACAATATCATGCTCCCGAATAAGAACTGCAGCGTGTTAAAGAAAGCCAGGTGCCAAAAGTAATCGAGATTGTAGTACCTCTGATTGTGGTCTTGACATGCCAAACTACATAATTTAATTCGATTAATCATGAACTCGCAATATTCACTGGCACGCATGGCAGTCATAGCAGTAGCAATGTGCTAGACAGCCACACAAAATAATGTTTGTAGTTTTAAGCCACAGAAAGCATTCATGTACTACACCATCAAATTAGCAAGCATGATATCATATGTGCCCATATCAGCCAGAGGATGCCACTGGTAAGGAAATAGGACCTGTCCGCCCCCCCCCCCCCCCCCATAAGTGCTCATGTGTGCACACTGTTTCCACCCCCTCCCACTGTACTTTGACACAAACAGAGGATCATGGCAATGGCAAAGTTTTGCTTTAATTGCCCATAGTATTACCATAACAATAAAATAAATTTGAGGGAATTTAAGGTAGCCTTCAGAAATTGTGGGTCACCTGTTCATGGCTTCATAGAGAAGGGAAGAAAAGTTGTTTATTCTAAGCAGCTGTTCATGTATGCTTCTTTACCTAACTGCACTTTATGTTCCAATGCAATATGATGTGTATGTATGAGCACTGTCACTGCCTATTTATTGGGGTAATCTTTGTGGGCATTCTGTTTTCTCTATGAGAAAGCTTCTTTTTTTGAAAACTAGAAGTGACACTTTTAATGTTGTGTTTTACGTTGAGTTCTTCTTTTCTCTGTGCCTTACAGAATCGCAAACTGCTCCAGAGTCTACACCCTGATAATGAACGCTGCTTACGCCTCATTGAGGATGCTATGTTTGTACTCGCCATGGATGACGCTTCACCAAAGAACAGACAAGAGGTGCGGACTTTTCTCTTTTGATCTTCCCTTTTCCATGTTTGTTATTCTAGTTGTTCTCGCCAGAACGTTTCCACAGAATAAGCACTGTAAAATTATGCTTTACGTCTTCAGACGTGCATTCACTGAGGGGCATGTGCTTGTTACACACGAACTGAACTGATGGCGATATTCTTCAACATCACATCCACATGGCTATGCTAGCTCTGAGCATTTGCCATATCAACATGTTGCCCTGTAAGCTGCTGTTTGAACACATTGTACCTTCTGATCTTTACATGTCTTTTACAATTGCAGGCCCTTTGCTTTAAAAAAACAATAAAGGACCTCTTCCCCTGTAGGAAGATGGACCAGATAGTAATCAACAGAATAGTTTCTGGGGTCTTATGGGTCAAAACTATGATATGGTTATAAGGCACACCGTGGTGAATGGCTCCAGAAATTTCGACCCTCTGGGGTTTTGTAATGTGCATCTGAATCTAAGTACACATCCTGGCATTTGACTTCCATCGAAATGCGACCGCCGTGGCCGGGATGGAGCCCATGTCCTTCAGGTCAGCAGCTGAGCACCGTAACCACTTCACCAGCGCGGCCGCTGAATCAACCAAATTAAAGCAAATGCATTGTTAGTGACAAGGAAGAAAATTGGTGATCCAGGAAGGAAGATGAGCGTTATTTTGTGTAGCCTTCAGTTTGTGAACTTTTAAAGCAGAGTTACAGAGAGCCTATGAGCTCCCCCTTTTTCTATTGCATGTGTTACAATTTACAATATGTAGCAGTCTGCAACCAATAGATGACCTTTTATGCTATGAGCGTGTACTTAGGAGAAATTATCTAATCGCATTTTTATTTGGAGGTAATCCGCAGTGCAATGCAGTTGCTGTCAAACCTACCATGCAGCATTATCTTGGTTACTCTGAAATGATTGTCGATGCCCGTTACTGGCGGCACGATTCTTTTTGTGTGTGTGTTATTAAAAAAAAAGACTACCAAAGACTTCGACTGCCTTTCCTGTAACTCAGGAAGTCAGAAAAATGGTCTCAGAAAACAGTGCATCACATTCAGTGACACCACCTGACGCAGGAGTCTGCGGTATGTGACACAGCACCCTGCTGGCGATTGTACCATGCCCACCTCTCTGTTAACATATGCTGCTGTGCAACATGTAGTATTCAGAACAAAACAGAATTACGATAAATAATTAACCATGCTTTTTCACTGCTATGGAAATAAATTTTGTGTATTAGCTGACTTTCTTATATACTACAACTCGCACAAAACAATCAAGCGTACAGCATCGGCGAGATTTGTTTTGAATGTGGCAAATGTTGTTGATTTGTACGTTTTCGTGGCAACCAAGAGAACTGGTGCTTTTTGTGTTCGAATAGTTTTTGTAAAATGGGGACAGATTACTGTGCCTAGAAAGGCGCCTTCCTTGGCTCGGCTGTACACATACAGTAGGCACATTTCCCACAGTCTGTGAAAAGGTTTGTCCTTGGCTTATGTAAGGTTAGGAACTGGTTTCTGTTTGTTGGGGCTCAGTCTATCTGTAATGGTCATAATATGGTATAACTCTCAACAGAGAGCAGGTTTAGAAAATATTTCTGTACTCGGAACACGTAGCATTTTGCATGACACATACATGGTGATATACAGGGTTTGTCCAGAAAGCAGTAGAACAGATTTTTTTCCGCGAAAACATGGTGAAGGAAGGGAATGTTACTGCACTGGTTGGGTGATGGTAGGTCCTAGCTACCAGCGCACCAGTCGCCAGTCGTCTCCTAGTGTTCACGGAGTGTACAGCAAGTTTAAGGTGAACCCCTTTCATGGTGCCTTGTCACCTCGACAATGTATCGTTTATTAGAGCAGCATTGCGCGGTGAACTTTTGCGTCAGACTGGGTAAAACTGCGAATAAGATCCATGACATGATCAAGACTGCCTGTAATAGTGTTGCCATGGGCCGATCAAGTGTTTCTGAGTAAAACAAATTATTTCGGGATGGAAGAGAACAAGTTGAAGAGAGCAGTGGCAGAAAGCCAGGATGTGCCAGGCCCTATCACCTCTGCTGTCATGGACTTCCTGACCAAACATGGCACCACACAGCTTCCCCAGCCACCCTACAATCCAGATGTCGCCAGTTCAAACTCCTTCATCTTCCCCCGACTGAAAAGGGTCATCAAAGGATGGCACCATGGCTCGGTCAGGGCCATTCAAGAGGTCGTAACGAGGGAGCTGAAGAGCATTCTAGCTTGTGTTCCGGGAGCCTTCAATGATTGACAGAGTGACTGGAAACGCTGTGTTGATGCAGAATGGGCATATTTTGAAAACTATTAAGTCGATGTGCCTAAACTGTCAATAAACTTTTTGTAAAAAATTCAGTCCTACTACTTTCCGGACAAACCCTGTATACACAGGAGGGCTGTTATCAGTACTACTGTGTATGTCTGTTTTCTTTGTTCATGTACTTAGTATTACAGAATGTTTGGAACAAGCCCAATCCTTTATATCGCTGCAAGCTCAGCTGTATGCAATACACCACACTGCAAATATTCTGTGCTGTTTGTTTCACTTGTGGATACCTCCAAATGCATTCCAGCAATGTAAAAGGAAAAAACACAGTGAGGTTTATAAGACTAGCATGGAAATAAAAACAAAACACTGCATTCAAAATGTCTAAAAGGAAAAAGCAAAAAATTTTTGACAGAAAATGCAGAACTAAAATAATAACTAAGACCAACAAAAGAAAAAGGAACACTGCACTTATGAAAGTGACGAAGAGCAGCACAGTGCCAAGGCCAGCCAGATAAAAAGCTCCAGGACATTTAATAAGCTCGAGCTAAACTAAAAAAAAATAAGACAATAGGAAAAAAAACATGTTATTTCTAATACTGTCAGTGCCTTTGTAGTGCAATTTGTGGTTATATCGTTGTTCTCATATTAGCAGTTATCTGTGGGCTGTTTTTTTTTACTTTTTTTTTCTCTGGCTAACTTAGCTCATGTATGTCATATAAATTTGATGTCGTTTATGGCTCCTTATTTTTAGTGTGCACCTTTTTTTTCCTTTGTTTATGTACCACTGCCAGTTCATATGGTCCTTTTCTTTTTGTTTTGTTTCTTGGCGTGCACACAGGTAATGAGTGAGTGCTTGAAAGGGGACTGCATGAATCGCTGGTTGGACAAGTCATACACATTCATCATCTTCAGAAACCTCACCTTGGGCTCATCAGCTGATGTGAGTATCTGAGAAGTAGTTACCCGATTTCCCTGTTCATTTTATCACCAGCAGCCATGGCAAGCCAGTGAAAATCGGTTGGCCTTACGAAAGAATTTTGTGTTTTGACAAATTATACTTGATTAGCAGTTCATGGATTGTATACTGGTATTTTACCTTGGTATTTCACTTGGACGGGGCCATAGTTATGTCCACATTCCTTTTCTTGCTAAAACAAACTTATCGTTTTGGTGGTGACATTAAAATGAGGGGGTAATTGATGTGCTGCAACTAATGATAAGAAATTCTGGCAGAACCCTTACAATGACTGTTGTAGTTAATGCAACTTGCATTCAAGTAATGTAACCGCTGACCGTCTTGCTGAAAACAGTTGCATTTAAAATCTGAAGGCTTAGAACTAATTGCATTAAGTCTTGAGTTGGATGGAAACCCGTCTGGCCAGGAACAGACATGAAGACGATTAAAACAAGACGCTGACCACAATAAAAGCAGAAAGCAAGCCGTTTCAGCTCCCGTACGGGAGCCTTGTTCACAAATGTAAATTCAGTGCATGAGCAGTCCGGTCATGTATGTTTTGCATTGTGACGTAAGCAACGTGTGTACATGTGTGGGAAGTTTCTGTAATTGCGATTGAGTGTGTGCCGTTGTCTGGATTGTAGTAAATTCCAGATGAAGCCGAGATGACCAGTTCTTTTCTCGTTCTGTTATCCTTGCATTATCCCAGTCTATTTTGTGTCGAGATGTTTCTGTGTGTTTGCCAGCACATTCGATGAGACCTTCTTCTTTCTTATGTCATACATATGCTGTTTTAGTCTTTGCGGAAAATTGCCTGTCTCGCCAATGTAACTGCGACTACAGTCTGCACACAGGATGCTTTAGACAACTCCTGGAAAATTTTTTCCGGACCAGGACTGCTCACGCGCTGAATTTCCATTTGTGAACAAGGCTCCCATACGGGAGCCGAAACATCTTGCTTTTTTGCTTTTGTCGTGGTCAGCGTCTTGTTTTCATTGTCTTCACTAATTGCATTAGTAACAGCCATTGGTAAACGGCTTCTGGGTGTCATTTGAGGAGAAAGTTGCATCACTTTGGCTTAAGTGACATTCCTTGTGGGATGAGTTCTCATTATTGTCTAATAATTAAAATCTTTCGGCTCAGTTTGTTTGTTTCATTTAGTGGAGCATGCTGTAAGAGTATTATCAGAGCACTGCTTTGCCATTCAATTTAGAGAAACAGCTAGGTTATACTAACACCAAACAGTGATGTTATCTAAAATGTATCAGACATCAACACAAAGATGAGAACTAACAGACAATAATGCCAAGGAAAGTATAGGGGATGTTTTTATTAATAAACGTAAGGTAATTGTGAAGAAAGAAAAGTGGACAAAAAGATAGCTTGCCGCGGGCAGGGACCGAACCTGCGACCTTCGAATAACGCGTCCGATGCTCTGGTGAGCTGCCAGCTAATAAGTTCACGTGCTACGTGACGCCAACAGGCAGAAAAAGAGTGTTCCACACTCGCCGTCATGGCTACTGGCGGCGCTGACTGACGCTCCCACGTTTAATGCACACATATTGGCCTCGAGGAGTTACGGAGTCGCCCTCTATCGGACGCGCCTCGATTGCGTGCTAGGCAGGATACCGCCGGCGCGCTCCCCATAGGTTTTGCTGTCGGCGCTCTACAAAAAACACCTCGCGGAAGCCCTCCAGGGCATTTCTGTCAGTACTTTCGAAATGAACTGTGTTCTTTAATGCCAAAATAATCATTTTCGACAAACTGAAAGCACAAGATAGTCTACAGTCGCCGTCTCTTTGCAGAAAACCGAGCACCCGCTTCACGCTGTCACCGCGTTGCAGACCCCTGAACCGGCTTCTTGCGTGAAAGGTAGTCACTCGCTGAGTGCAAACTATGTGAAATAGCTCGTTAGAGTAGACTGCCTGTATAACCAAACGAAGCATAACAAAGAAGCACCAAGCCAGCGATCGCACGGGTTCGCGACAACTGACGGTGCCTCTGCATGTATGAGCGTCTGCATGTATGTTCGTACTGATGGTTTCGCTTTTGCTACGAGCGCATTTTGGCACCGCGCTGTGAACTTTAGGCCGCAAAATATGAGAATTTGTGAGTAAACAAACAACTACTGTTGCGCGGACGCTATCAGAGCAGTTCAAAAACAATTTCCTTACAACTGCGGCTTCGATGCGCATGGCAACTTTGTGATCTGCCGTCCCAACGATTCAGTGTTTTTTTTTTTTTCCTTTTTTGGTCTAAATTCGGGTACGTTTCAATGTCATTTGACAAGTTGTCTCGCACTGCGTATTGATCGGTCTTCTCAGCGGGCAAATGCCGCTGCTTATGTTTCTTTATTCCGCGCATTCGTTTCGTTTGGTGCTCACACAAAACATGAGCAAATGCGACTCCTTTTTTTTAATGCTCCTTAATTATCGTTCCGTTTGCATTCCAGTGAACTTGCCGCTCTCTGTCATCAACAAATTCATAGACCAAAGCTTCACCACTTCGAGATTGCTGGTGGAAGAAAAACCAGTCTACGAGACCCAGCATGTAGTAGCATGCGACGCCTAGGAAAAGCAAGAAAATACAGTAACGTTTGCGGACTTGTTCTGCAAACGTCGGCTGTGAAATAGGACCCACATGAACTTGAAATAGCGGTGAATAAAATAGAAGTTATTGCAGCAACCAACAGCCGCAAAACAGGATAGTAATTATTTGGCATGTACCCCAGCAATTTTGGCAGCAGTGTCGTGTCTAACGCCAACAGGGTGGCATCTTTCCCACGTAAATAAATGAGGCTCCAAGAAAATACATGGGGTTGGCCGGTGGGCCGATCACGGAGGCAATGCAAAATTTATGTAGCTTATGAAGCTATGCATGCCTCATCAAATAGGAAGGTTGCCCGTCGGCGTCCCGCGTCGGCAGCGTCAACGCGAGTGATGCAAAAAATAATCGTCACGTGATGGTGTCACCATATGACGTCATCATGACGTCACATGATGACGTATTCACACGTAATGGTCGCTTTGCATTGCCTCCGTGATCGGTCACGGAGGCCGTGCAAAACCGCGTTAGGCGCAGAACGCTTTCGGAGGGGGGCGCGGGAGAGTCAGTACATCGACTGACAAGAAGAAGATGGCTTTCGCCTTATAGTCATCTTTAACGAATGCATAAGGGACCCTGTGCGTTTCTTTAATTTAACGTATCTAAACAATGACTTGCGCATCTGCAGCCGATTTTGTGGACGCTGAGCACGGGGCCGACGATCAAGAGATCGCATTGGAGGGTTCTGAGATGGCATCGCACGTGGTAAAAGGTAGCGCTTTTACCATCCTGTGGCAGATAAGAATCATTTGCCGGCGGGAAGCGTGCGCGAGCCATCGTGTCAGTGCGCGCTGTCTGCTCACCGAACATCGCAGGCCCGACGCAGTAACAAAAGTCTTCGTCGCGGAAGTGCTTGTTGCACACAAGACTCGTAGCGGATGGCTACTTGCCGGTTCTTAGCTTTACAACCCATGCTTCACGCTGTTTCTTGTCCCGCGGTTACCAGTGCAGGCTGACACTGGGCTCCTTTGCGTAAGCGCGGCACTGCGGCACCGAGCGGTAGAGCCCCATGTTCGTCGCCTTCGGAGGCAGCCACTCTATTACAGTGGTTTCAATTGAGTAGAAAATGAGAGAAAATTTCCGAATTTGAACAGACAGCAGCGCATGTGGGACTTGAAACTGGTTTTCAAAGCACGCGGCAGTGCGCCACAAGCAGCCGACGCGGCCGCTGAGACCACGTGATCCTGCCAAGCACGTCACGCCGACGGTGGTGCCGGCGTTTCCAGTGGTGGGCCTCGAGGCCAATACCCTATAAAGTGGACGGGGGGATGGCCGCCGCGGTAGCTCAGTTGGTAGAGCATCGGACGCATTATTCGAAGGTCGCAGGTTCGGTCCCTGCCTGCGGCAAGCTATCTTTTCGTCCACTTTTCTTTCTTCACAATTACCTTACATTTATTACTAAAAACTTTCCTTGGCATTATTGTCTGTTAGTTCTCATTAATATTGTGTATAACAAAGAAAACAAGCCCTTGAAATTAACACTTCTTTCCTTCATTCATAGCGAGGGTCTCGTTCTGGCAGACTTGATGCTTTCAGGTAGTATTCGAGGGATTATTGGTCAACACAAAGAGCCACAGATAGCAGTCGATGTTGTCTGTAGCTTGATGGCCCTCTTGTTTACTTTGGCTACTAAGGAAAGCGTGATAAATGGCAAGGCTGATCACAACTGAATGAGTTGTGAAGCTCAATTCAAGTTGCCCGTGATGAATGGGGTCTATTTTTAATCCTGAGTTGTGTTGGCAATCTCAGAGAGGACTAACAGACAATACTGCTCGCTTTGGGTCTGAGTTCGTAGAGGGCATCTCCCCTTTCTATACATTTTATTTCACCACATGCTCTACTGGTGCCAGTTCTTTTTTTTTTGTTGAAAAATTTGGTTTCACCACATTTCCTGCATTTCCAAATTCACCAAAGGTGCTGGGGAGGCTTAAAGCTGAAATTTTTGAAGCTCCTCATGTACAGTGCTGTGCACAAGCTCCGCGAGGTCCCTGACAGTCGTGACGTCGGGTGTTGCCGAGGGCGATGACAGACATGAAAGGTTGTTTGGCCGCTTATACTACGAAGACTGCCGCCTTAGCATTAGCTCAAATCGTTGTGGCTTCATGGAGGAATTCTGCCACGGTACCTGGTGGGTTGTGCACGAGTGCTGCAAACAGCTGTCCTTTTACGCCCTGCATCAGGAAGCTTACTTTCTTGTCCTCCGCCATTGTGGCATCAGCTCGTCAGAAAAGCCGAGACATCTCCTCAACGAACATGGCAACGCTTTCGTTTGGTCTTTGATTCCTGGAATTGAGGGGACGTTCTGCTTGTTCTTTCCAGTCAGGACTTCAATACATGTTCCGCAGCTGAGTACAAAACTTCAGCCAGGTTGTCAAAGCAGCTTCATGGTTCTCAAACCAAATGTGTGCCGAATCCTCGAGGTAGAAGTAGACATACCAAAGCTTCTGATGACCGTCCCATTTGTTGGTGACGGCTACTCAATCGTATTGGTCCAGCCAGTCTTCAATGTCTTCGAAAGCATCCCCATGGAAGGGCCTTGGGGCTCGCAGGGCGTTGGAAAGTCATGGAGCAGGGTGGGGTCGTGGTCTGCTGAGTCTCGCTGGCCATTGTTGCGCTTGCCATGTTTCTAGAGCATTCTGGAAGAGGGCCGAAGTGAGGTGGTAGGCCTAATTGCTGGTGATTGCGCCGAAGATCAGCTGTTTCTTCCAAGGCGTCGCCGTTGATGTCGGGATTTCCTGTTGGTCGCAGTGCATAGAATGCTACCCCGCACCTAAACCAGTAATGTTGCGTTGTATACTGTAACGGAAACCTGTAACTAGTGGTACAGCTGCATTGTATATTGTAACAGAAACCTGTAACTAGTGGTACAGCAGAATGTCAAGCCAGTCCGATCACTAGCACTACGACATCATCTTTGTCGCGAGCTCCTCCTCATCTTCTTTTCCACGAGGGCGCATACAAGCCTGCCAGCAACGATACGAGCTTATCTTATACTTGTGAGAATACGCAGCTTCGAAATACATAGATTGATCATTTTTAATTTTGCATAACTCTAGTCAACCTCCTTTCCATTTTATGCATCCTTCCTTTCTCTCTCGACAGTTCTTCAGTGAGATTTGTCAAATGCACAATGTTTGGGCTCAGATATGAGAATATGAGAACAAGTTCTATGTAACCTACTTGCGTACGGGTGAAAGCATTTACACTCTAACGTTTTATTTTATCTTCATCTTTTGGTTGCAGGCAATGTATTGCTATGCTTGCATGTTGTATACATTATTGATTCCCATGATCGTGACGCTTGCACGTGACGATGTCATTACTCTTGTGTGCGTTTTATTCTTATGTGCTCTTGTATTGGCCATTGCATTACTTTGCTTGCATAATGTTTGTATGTTTGTATAATGTTTGTATCTTTTCCACTCCTGTAATAACCTTAAGGAGGGTTGACAGTATTCTGTAAATAAATAAATAAAAAAAATCAAAATAAACATCTATTTTGTGTCTAGCACGCTTGGAAAACCCCTATCAACCTTAAATCTAAAAAAAAAAACTATAGTGAAATTGGATTTATTTCAAATTGGTACAGAACTTAGCTAATGTCGGCAATGCTTAACAAAGCTAATGAACATGCATTTGATATTTTTTATTTCTTGATGGACTGCATGTGCACACCCCTACACAATTAAACTAAGAGTGGGGAGGTGGGGGCGTTTTCAAACTTTGATAATTCCGATCAGCAAGCGTGCATCACAATAGGCATCATTGACTGCAGGCACCCATTTGTTTTTTTACATGTAATGTACTTACATGTAATGTAATGTACTGTGTCATGTTAGTGTGAGGCACGGTCTTCTTTGTCTCAGCACATGTACCAATGAGTTGGCACTCAAGTGTTTTGTTGTATTTCAACCTTGTGATTGATGCGTTCTTAAATACCAGGCATTTATATCTATTGTGTTACACGTTGCAGCAATTGTACAATCAGTTTATTTCATGTGCCACTCTGGGAAGTTTAAAAATTTGATGTTCCACTTATCAAAGAGCCATTTTCCTTTTGGACTAGCCTGAGATAAATTTTGTCATCCACAAATCACGCATTTTCTTCAATACCATATCTCTGCATAACTATTCTATTCTGTCATTGCTTTTTTCAATATTTGTGTTCACGTATGAATTCGATACTGTTTTGTAAAAGCCGATTATTATGTCATGCTGATTCTGTAATTTGTTGTAT